>NC_090656.1:117727460-117974960 GCF_040937935.1 Hyperolius riggenbachi
CCACAACAAAATTCTGGGAAATGATCTCATGCTAATATCCTCTCATCCCCGACAAAATTGCTTCCCACTGCCAGCAATGTCTATGCTAAAGTATAGCAAAGCCCTTGCAAAAGCATCTTTAAACACTTTATCCTATCTGGACGAGTATAGTCCAGATAGACCAGCCACGCTAGTCTATCTGGACGCATATACTAGTCCAGTGTTGCACATCCATGGTGGGATTTACAAGGCGACAATTGGTGAACATGTGTAACCTGAGCCAATTAAAGTGCCTGTGAAAGAATAAACATGCCTCGAATCACGAGGCATGTTGATTCATAAAAGTGAACATGGGAAGCATAGTAAAAAAGACTAAACACTTCCTGGTAACTTCCAGGATAGTGTATAATGCCCTTCCCCTCCCCCCTCGAACTACCAAAAATATGTTTCCAAATACTATATTGTCACCATACATTGTAGTAGGAACATAATGTAAATGTGATAGCTGGGACAAATGGGCAAATAAAATGTGTGGGTTTTATCTGTAGTAGCATTGTTTATTTTAAAACTATAGGGGATGGATAAGAGAAATGGTGTTTTTATTTTTATTTTTTTTACTTGTATTTTTCTATAAAATGCCAGGTATAAGTAGCCTGGAATAGTTGACCCAGTATAGGTTAGCCAGGAATAGGTGCCCACAGTTTAGGCAGGCTAATATAGTTACTCGCATTATAGGTAGCCTAGTATACTTTAGAAAGTCATTGTATGTAGGGAATGATAAATTCTTAACCACAATATATCAAATTCTCAGAGGTAGGTATCCGCCAAACATCAAAACTAGAAAAGGCTTACCAGCTCCCAACAACCCACATTATAAGGTTGTAAAATGGCTCAGGTCACAGACAACGTCCGGGGAACATCAGACGTCGTGAAGATCCAGTGGACATCCGTATGGAGGTAAAGTTTCAGGAATTTATATAGGAAAACAAAAACGGCAATATCTAAGCGTAACCCGTTTATTTAGATAACATTTCTTTAAAAGGCAGTAGATATAAAAACAATAACTCACATATGGGGCCCATACACAAGGAACCCCGGAAGATTAGCGCGCATGTAATGGTCAATCGTAGATCAATAGACAATGGTGCCGCCTGTTACCTTCCCGACTGGTTTCGCAGTCTTGCGTCATCAGGAGAGAAAAGGCGAACAGGCACCAAATTTATAGCTTTTGGTCTGGGAAAAGAGGGTGGGGTGAAAGAAAACTCCCTCAGAAGGGCATCACTATTCAAAGTAGGAAAGAGTCACCCAAATGTGTAAATAAAGTGAAAAACAGAACAATATGCAAATAGCATATTAATAGCAAAGAATGGTGTAAAAAAACAGAATGATATCAGTAGTAAAAACAAGATTACAAACCAAAAATACCTAGACTTTTGAAGATCAATAGGCAGCTTGATTACTCTAGTCGGCACAGGGAGCAGAGCAAGGGGGGAAAAAAAAGGGAGGGAATATTGGAACATACACTTCCTCTCTACACACAATAAGGAAGTGTCTATTGGGACATACAGGCACTCCTGCATATCAGCAGAAGAGGCATATAGGACACACAAAAAGAGATTAATTTCCACTCTGCAGTGGTAAAATAGTGCAATGGTTAAGGGCTCAGACTACGACACAGGAGACTTCTTCTCAGTGGCGGTTCCATTGTCCCTTGGCGCCGATATATTTGCTATTATAGCCTAGTATAGTTGCCTACAGTATCGGCAACCTAGTATAAATATTATTGTATGACAGCGCTCCTCTTCTTAAATCCTTGTACCAGATATACACCACCTCACACACCAGGTGGGTCTAGCGCGTAAGACACTCCACTACGATCAGACGTTTTCAATTTTCAAACGAATATTTTAATCCAGTTTCCTCAATAAAACAATGAACAGAACACATAGCATAAAATCCTTTTAAAATTAAGTCTCCTGCGCTAAATTGAGCACTCACGTAATCCTCAGTAGGTTGTAGGCATGTCAAGTAAATCAGGTTGCTGTCCCCGTGATGCACCCTCAGTCACGGCGTCCCGCTTCCCATCGATGTGATCTCACTGCAAGCTTTAGTGTACCCGGACACTGCTTATCCTGCTTCCTGCTTCCTGTAACATCAGACGCTCCCCGCTCCGCCTTACGCGTTTCATCCCCTAGGACTCATCAGAGGCTGACGTCACAGGAGCGCCCGACGTCTTTTATTCCCGTGCGCCTGTAACTGCGCATGCCCACTACGCCATCCATTGCCTCACATGCATACTAAAATCCGTAATGACCCCACCAATTTATACATTTATCCGCATAGTCTCCCACTGGGCATGGGTACTATATCCCAGCATTGAAACGGCTAAAGTTCGGCATCGTATTTACCTCACTCGTATAAATAAGATGGTTAATCCTTAAGACCTCGCCATCTACTGGTCAGTGAACTAATTACAACTTCCACAGTTATTATGGCTATAAAATAAATAAAACCATATTGCTCCTTAATAAAGTTCCCTAATTCCTAAAATATTGCACAATACTAAGAACACTGGACTTCACTTTATTTTTCCAATTTTAATGTCTAAATTTGTCCTATTTACTCTGAACTCTACATTTTTTTTTTCAGCAGTAACCATCCAAATTAGAGTCCACCTTTGATCATTGCTTAGAATATCTTACATGTCCATTGTCTAATTCATTTGCGTGTCTTACATCCCTTTATGATACATACGTGCCCCACTGTGGGTGTCCCTCATTGGCCCCCAACCTAGTATAGTTGCCCACAATATAGGTAGCCCAGTATAGTTAGTTGCCCGCAGTATCGGTAGCCTAGTATAGTTGCCCAGAGTATAGGTAGCCTAGTATAGTTGCCTGCAGTATAGGTAGCCTAGTATAGTTGCCCGCAGTATCAGTAGCCTAGTATAGTTGCCAAGAGTATAGGTAGCCTAGTATAGTTCCCTGCAGTTTAGGTAGCCTAGTATAGTTGCCTGCAGTATAGGTAACCTAGTACAGGCAGCCTAGTATTAATGACTGTAGTATAGGTAGCCTAGTATAGTTGCCCACAGTATAGGTAGCCTAGTGAAGTTGCCTGCAGTATCGGTAGCCTAGTATAGTTGCCCAGAGTATCGGTAGCCTAGTATAGCTGCTCAGAGTATAGATAGCTTAGTATAGTTGCCTGCAGTATAGGTAGCCTAGTATAGTTGCCTAGAGTATAGGTAGCCTAGTATAGTTGCCTGCAGTATAGGTAGCCTAGTATAGTTCCCTGCAGTATAGGTAGCCTAGTATAGTTCCCTGCAGTATAGTTGCCTGCAGTATAGGTAGCCTAGTACAGGCAGCCTAGTATAGTTGACTGCAGTATAAGTAGTCTAGTATAGTTGCCCACAGTATAGGTAGCCTAGTGTAGTTGCCCGCAGTATCGGTAGCCTAGTATAGTTGCCCGAAGTATAGGTGGCCTAGTATAGTTGCCTGCAGTATCGGTAGCCTAGTATAGTTGCCCGCAGTATAGGTAGCCTAGTATAGTTGCCCAGAGTATAGGTAGCCTAGTATAGTTGCGTGCAGTTTAGGTAGCCTAGTATAGGTAGCCTAGTATAGTTGCCTGCAGTATAGGTAGCTGTAATGAGTGCAGCCGCGGCGGACTGCATCGCCACCGCGGCTGCCTCTAGCTCTCTGCCCGTCTCTCCGGCATCTAGGATGCCGGGGACGGAACTGACTGTTTCTTGTAGGGTGCGCCCGTAGACAGGACCTTTATGCAGGGAGAAGGATCGTCAGCTGACCTGCTGGTCAGCTGACGGCAGAGGAGACTCACGACGCCTCGGATTGGCTGGCTGCTGGGGGCATGCCAGTGAGGTCTCCTCGGCTTCTTAAGCCTTCGGGCTTCAGTCTGGCGCGGTCTGTAGTCGTGAACGCTTGTGTGGCAGCGCTCAGACCAAGCCTAGGATTTCTGTGTCATAGTTGTGTTATACTTTAGATCAGTCCCAGGGGGTTGAGACCAAGGACCTCACCCCCAAACCTAGGTTTTCTGTGTCATAGTTGTGTTATACTTTAGATCAGTCCCAGGGGGTTGAGACCAAGGACCTCACCCACCCCCAAGCCTAGGAATTCTGTGTCATAGTTGTGTTATACTTTAGATCTGTCCCAGGGGGTTGAGACCAAGGACCTCACCCCCAAGCCTAGGATTTCTGTGTCATAGTTGTGTTATGCTTTAGATCAGTCCCAGGGGGTTGAGACCAAGGACCTCACCCCCAATCCTAGGATTTCTGTGTCATAGTTGTGTTATACTTTAGATCTGTCCCAGGGGGTTGAGACCAAGGACCTCACCCCCAAGCCTAGGATTTCTGTGTCATAGTTGTGTTATGCTTTAGATCAGTCCCAGGGGGTTGAGACCAAGGACCTCACCCTCAAGCTCAGGATTGTTGTGTCATAGTTTTGTTATATTGTAGACTAGTTCCCGGGTGTTGATGCCACGGATTTCACACCCAGACTAGGATATTACTGCTGTTTTGATCTCCTGTATATGACTCTTAGCTATTATCTCTGACTCTGATCCTGCCCTCTGATCCTGTACTTTCGCCTATCTGCATACCTGTTGCTGAACCTTGCCTGTCTCACCATTCTACTCGCCAGTGGGCGCTCGCCACTGGTGAGGTGTTAAATACGCCAGCTCCGCTGGTTAGCAGCTCTGCTAGGCTATAGTTTTGCCCTAATCACCTGCTCAATAGGTACCTGTCGTTTTAGTATTACTGTGTCTCGTAGGCTGCAGTATAGTCTGAATCACCCGCTCCTCGGGAGATTCAGCCTCTTTAGTATTGTTCCTCCAGCTTGCTGGAGGCTGCACGTTATTACACCCTCACTGTACTGTTTAGACCTCACCAGCCCCTCTGGTGAAGTCTCATGAAAGCATTATAGTTACGGTTACACCTATCACTACACATTCTGCTCTCAGTCTTGCTATACTGGCATTATTGGTGATTCTGCGGATCGCACATAATTGGGTATAGCGTCTGCATTATTGGTGATTCCGCAGATCACCAGTGATCAGACATCTGAGTTGTGGCACTCATTCGTCACAGTAGCCTAGTATAGTTCCTTGCAGTATAGGTAGCCTAGTATAGTTGCCTACAGTATAGGTAGCCTAGTATAGTTGCCCGCAGTATCGGTAGCCTAGTATAGTTGCCCGCAGTATCGGCAGCCTAGTATAGTTGCCCGCAGTATCAGTAGCCTAGTATAGCTGCCCAGAGTATAGATAGCCTAGTATAGTTGCCTGCAGTATAGGTAACCTAGTATAGTTGCCTGCAGTATAGGTAGCCTAGTATAGGTAGCCTAGTATAGTTGCCTGCTGTATAGGTAGCCTAGTATAGCTGCCTGCAGTATAGGTAGCCTAGTATAGTTGCCTGCAGTATAGACAGCCTAGTATAGTTGCCTGCAGTATAGGCAGCCTAGTATAGTTGCCTGCAGTATAGGCAGCCTAGTATAGTTGCCCACAGTATAGGTAGCCTAGTATAGTTGCCTGCAGTATAGGTAATCTCCTTGTATAGTTGCCTGTAGTATAAGTAGCTTAGTATCGTTGCCTGCAGTATTGGTAGCCTAGTATAGTTGCCCGCAGTATAGGTAGCCTAATAGTTGCCAGCAGTACAGGTAGCCTCCTAGTATAGCTGCCCATGGTATAGTTAGCCTAGTATAGTTGCCCGCTGTATAGGTAGCCTAGTATACTGTAGTTGCCTACAGTATAGGTAGCCTAGTATAGTTGCCCGCAGTATAGGTAGCCTAATAGTTGCCAGCAGTACAGGTAGCCTCCTAGTATAGCTGCCCATGGTATAGTTAGCCTAGTATAGTTGCCCGCTGTATAGGTAGCCTAGTATACTGTAGTTGCCTACAGTATAGGTAGCCTAGTATGCCGGGGCCCCAGTTATTGTTAAGTAAAGGTGAGCAGATTCTAAGGCATAGGTTAGGTGGGGGTACCTCAATCATCAATGCAAACTCTGCATTGATGATTGAAGTACCCCCACCCCACCTATGCCTTCTCTGCCCACAACCCACCTTCACCTGACATTAACTACTGCATAGTATCGCAAGCAGAAGCCGCGGTCTGCTATTAACTCACCTGCTACACGGCTAGAGTCCATGATGCGGCCTCCTGTCACTTTCAGCTCTCCCTCCGTACGCTACTGCACCTATCATATATACAGACATCATGTGTATTTGGCTGATCGCGACCATCCAGTGACCCCCTCTCTCTTTCC
This sequence comes from Hyperolius riggenbachi, assembly GCF_040937935.1. Taxonomy (NCBI): domain Eukaryota; kingdom Metazoa; phylum Chordata; class Amphibia; order Anura; family Hyperoliidae; genus Hyperolius; species Hyperolius riggenbachi. The sequence continues at coordinate 117,733,702 of NC_090656.1, forward strand.
TCTGTGCCCTCCCTCCACCCCAGTTTGGGTTGATATACCTTTTCCTGAAAATAAGCCCTACCCTGAAAATAATCCCTAGATGGAATTTTGAGCATGCTGGAAATATAAGCTCTATCCCGAAAATAAGCCCTGGTGGAAGTTAAGGAGGAGGAAGAGGTAGCCAGAAAAAAGGGGACACAGCGATACTATGCAGATTGAGTACCGCTCCTGTCATACCAGCACACAGCAAGGTTATCAGCAGTAGGCAGGGATGGGATGGCAGGTGCCTGATCAGTACAGTAGCAAACCTTTAAATTCAGGAAAGGCACAGCACAAAGTAACAACAAATATTCTGCTGAGAGACACTTCCTGATAGAATTATAAAACCTTTCAGGAAAACCCCCCACCCCCCTTAAAAATCTTAGGTTTGCCCCTGCCAAAACAAGCATGCTGCAGCTAATCTTGTATATCTCTCTCACTTCAGGTGTCCTTTAAACATATCAGAACTCAATGGGGTCAATTCATAAAAGGCTGTGCAGGAAAAAAAATCTTGTCGGGAAAATACGGTATTTAAGACTTTTCGGTATTTAAGACTTTTGTGTGCTAATTCATTAAATTCTTTACAGTTGCGATAGAAATGCTGTATTTTCCCGAACTAAGCTGGCGGTAACATGAGAAGCTGCCTGAGTTGTTACATTTCTCCGTGCAGTGACATCATTACAATAAAAGAGGCATCCCCAACTTCCTTTTAGATGTGCATTTTTTGTTATACTGCTTCTGTTTGCCCTGAATCTGCACTGGATCTGTCTATTAGTCTTTCTAAACAATCTATTTAATTGTCACAGCTTAGACCAACTTCAAGAAATGTTACACATGCAGGCTTTCGGATGTGAAATATATCTGAAAACAGGTACCAACGAGGTTAAAAAACACAAGTTTGGCATAAGTTGGCATAAAGCCATTAACATCTCACAGAGATTAGCTGAACAATATGATCCAAATTATTCACTGTATAATGAACACATTTTGACATATCTATGGAAGATAGATGATGTCTCAATTAGTAGTATATCAAACTTTTTCGTAAAATATTGGCAGCAACTAGTGTTGCATACTTAGCACAGCGAGATGGTGCCAATGTAAATAATGATTGCTCAATTAGCATGTAAGATTTTGATTGCACATCTCATAAAGAGTAACTAGAGCTAAACCAACAGCAGACTGTGCTGCATGTCATGTGATCGGAAGCCAAAATTACTTTCTGTACATGCGTTGATAGGCGAGCGGAGCCACTGTACTATTACAGTGGTGCAGCGGTCTCTCTGATCTAAGGTCTGTGTAGCGGTGAGCAACAGCATGAAAGGGTGATGGGGGCTGTTGTAGCGGAAGTGGTTAACGCGGTAAGGGGGGAGGGTTTGAGAGCAGACATTGGGGGCAACTACATTCAGGGCCGGGCCGAGGCATAGGCTGGAGAGGCTCCAGCCTCAGGGCGCAGTGTAGGAGGGGGCGCACAATTCATTCAGTTGTCATTCCTAATTGTGTATGAAGCAGAAAGAAATAAGAAAAGGGGATACATGGCAGTGACTGCAATCCAGATAACTAGATATTAAGGTGTTGGGGAGGTTGCGGGCCCTGTGGCCCCCTTAGTCTAATAGCAATCAGTGTGTGACAGCTGGGGTGGGAGGGATGGAGGGGCGCACTTTGGTGTCTCAGCCTTGGGTGCTGGAGGACCTTGTCCCTGCTCTGACTACATTACCTATACTGGGGCAACTATACTACATATACTGGATACTACCTATACTGGGGGCACCTATGCTACCTATACTGGGGCAACTATAATACATACACGGGGGGCAACTATATTAACTACCTATACTGGGGCAACTATACTGGGGCAACTATACTAGCTACCTATACTGGGGCAACTATACTACTTATACCGGGGGCAACTATACTACCTATACTGGGGCAATTATACTAGCAATACTGGGGACAACTATACTAGCTACCTATACTGGGGCAACTATACTACTTATACTGTGGGCAACTATACTACCTATACTGGGGCAACTATACTACCAATACTGGGGACAACTATACTAGCTACCTATACTAGGGGCAACTATACTACCTATATTTGGGGCAACTATACTATCTATACTGGGGCAACTATACTACCAATACTGGGGACAACTATACTAGCTACCTATACTGGGGCAACTATACTACTTATACTGGGGGCAACTATACTACCTATACTGGGGCAACTATACTACCAATACTGGGGACAACTGTACTAGCTACCTATACTAGGGGCAACTATACTACCTATATTTGGGGCAACTATACTATCTATACTGGGGCAACTATACTACCTATACTAGTGCAACTATACTACCTATACTGGGGCAACTATATTACCTATACAGGTAGCAACTATAGTAGCAAAAGTATGCGTCTCAGCCAATACACCACTATATCAAAATTCCAATAGATATCAATTATTAAACAGTAAACATGGCTCAAATTGGTTTGGCTAAATTAGTAAGTAGTACAAGAGAAACAGAACCCATCTGTAAGCCAAAGTACTCAATGGGTTTGATTCACTAACCGGCACTAAGTGTTAGCGCCAGAGTAAAAAATAGTTTTCCGGCGCTAAGCCGGTTAGTGTGCCTTATCTGAGGTTAGTGAGCCTTATCTGAGTTAGTGTGCCTTAAGTAGCTTTGTGCACACTAAATAGCTTTCTTTGTGCACACTAAATAGCTTTGTGCACACTAAAAGATGGACAAAGCTACATTGCAAACTGCAGATAAGACACACTAACCTCAGATAAGACACACTAACCTCAGATAAGGTTAGCGCTGTAGTTTGTGCCCACTAAGTGATAAGGCACACTAACCGGCTTAGCGCCGGTTAGTGAATCAAGCCCAATGAGTGCTTTCTGAGCGCTTTTCTAAATGCTAACTGAGTGTTGTTTTTTTGTTTTTTTTTAAACACTCTCATTGACTTGCATTAAAGAAAAATCACGATTGCTACAATTTTACAGCAATTTTAATGCAAGTCAATGGGAGCGTTTTTTTTTTGTTTTTTTTTGTATAAAGACAGCACTGCGCCCACAGCACAGGTGCATACATTTGGGCACTGTTGTCGTTTTATTGATTCCAAAACCTTTAGAACTAATTATTGGAACTCAAATTGGCTTGGTAAGTTCAGTGACCCCTGACCTACATACACAGGTGAATCCAATTATGAGAAAGAGTATTTAAGGGGGTCAATTGTAAGTTTCCTTCCTCTTTTAATTTTCTCTGAAGAATAGCAACTGGGAGGTCTCAAAATAACTCTCAAGTGACCTGAAGACAAAGATTGTTCACCATCTTGGTTTAGGGGAAGAATACAGAAAGCTGTCTCAGAGATTTCAGCTGTCTGTTTCCACAGTAAAGAACATATTGAGAAAATGGAAGACCACAGACTCACTTCAAGTTAAGGCTTAAAGTAGCAGACCAAGAAAACGAATGATGAGAATAGACAGAGTCAACTCACAGAATAGCACCAAAGACCTACAACATCATCTTGCTGCAGATGGAGTCACTGTGCATCGTTCAACCATTCGGCACACTTTACACAAGGAGATGCTGTATGCGAGAGTGATGCAGAGGAAGCCTTTTCTTCGCCCACAGCACAAACAGAGCCGCATAAGGTATGCTAAAGCACATTTGGACAAGTCAGTTTCATTTTGGAATAAGGTGCTGTAGACTGATGAAACTAAAATTGAGTTATTTTGGCATAATAAGGGGTGATATGCATTGTGTCAAAACAACACAGCATTCCAAGAAAAACACTGACTACCTACAGTAAAATATGGTGGTGGTTCCATCATGGATCTGTGGAGCTGTGTGGTCAGTGCAGAGACTGGGAATCTTGTCAAAGTTGAGGGATGCATGGATTCCATTCAGTATCAGCAGATTCTGGAGACCAATGTCCAGGAACCAGTAACAAAGCTGAAGCTGCACCGGGGCTGGATCTTTCAACAAGACAACGATCCTAAACACTGCTCAAAATCCACTAAGGCATTTGTGCAGAGGAACAAGTACAACATTCTAGAATGGCCATCTCAGTCCCCAGACCAGAATATAATAAAAAATCTGTGGTGTGACTTAAAGGGACTCCGAGCAGTGCAGAAACTATGGAAACATGCATATCATTTTAAAGCTATCTTTCTCCTCTTTCCAATGATATATAAACCGCCGCCCTACGCCTTTTAGTTTTCGCTATTTTCGTGATTGAAATTGCCGCGGCCGTGATTTCAATCGCGAAAATAAAGAAAACTGAAAGGCGTAGGGTGACGATTTAGGTGTCGCCAGAAAGAGGAGAAAGAGAGCTTTAAAATGATATCCATCTTTCCATAGTTACTTGTATTACACCCTACGCCTTTCAGTTTTCTTTATTTTCGCGATTGAAATCGCGGCCGCAGCAATTTCAATCGCGAAAATAGCGAAAACTAAAAGGCGTAGGGCGGCGGTTTATATATCATTGGAAAGAGGAGAAAGAGAGCTTTAAAATGATATGCATCTTTCAATAGTTTCTGCACTGCTCGGAGTCCCTTTAAAGAGAGCAGTCCAAGCTTGGAAGCCATCAAACCTGAATGAACTAGAGATGTTTGTAGAGAGGAACGGTCCAAAATACCTTCAACCAGAATCCAGACTTCCATTGGAACCTACAGGAAGCATTTAGAGGCTGTAATTTCTGCAAAAGGAGGATCTACTAAGTATGGATTTCATTTATTTTTTGTGGTGCCCAAATGTATGCACCTGCCTAATTTTGTTTAAACAATTATTGCACACTTTCTGCACATCCAATAAACATCATTTCACTTCTCAAATATCACTGTGTGTGTCTCCTATATGATATATTTAACTGACATTTTTTTTAGTAACAACCAACAATTTATACAGGAAAATCATGATGATTAACAAGGTTGCCCAACCTTTCGCATCGCACTGTAGGTGTAAGCGGGGAGTGTTTGGGACAGTCCATTAATGGTTACAACTAATCAATAATCTCACATGTAGAGGTGCTCATAGCCAGCATAGCAGCAATAAAGAGCTAATAAAATGGTTGAAGGAGAGCACCCTCTGGTCTAAGGGCCTGAGCCACGTTCACGTTGATCACTCTCCAGCGGCCAGGAATGCAGAACGTTCGTGGCCGCGGGAGCATGGTGAGGAGGCTCGTGGTCGGCCAGCATTGTGGGGGTCACCGCTGCTTGCCGGAGGAACTCAGACCAATGTCATGGGCACAGGAAAACTCCAGTGACTGCAAGAAGCGCCAGATAAGTTAAACTCATTTTTTTATTTGCCTAAAGGGGAACCTGAAGCGAGGAAAATTATATAAAATAAACACATGACGTAACTGCAAATGAATATTACATACTAACCTCACCGTCAGTTCCTCTCAGAAGTTCACCATTTTCTTCTTACAGTGATCCCTTCCAGTTCTGACAATATTTTGTCAGAACTGAAATATACCAGTTGCTGTCAGTTATATATCAGCAGCTGTCAGTTACAACTGAACGTGCAAGGTACAGTCCATGTATGGTGCAAGTGGGTGGTATTACAGTTTAACAGTGTGCTGACCAGTAAGCTGTTAGGGGGTAATGGCCATTTTTAAAATGGAGGACGGAGAAATCCATTGATCACAGTGGACAAATGGGACGCAGGAGAGGAGAAAGAGATTGAGTAGTAGACTACACAGGAGGTATGATCTGTGTATGGTTATTTTGACTTTTTTATTTTCAGTTCAGGTTCTCTTTAAGATTTCCTTTATATGCACAAACAACACCCCCGGTATAACAGTATGGGGTAAACTGTCACATCAAGCATCATCAATATCTGAAATGGAGTAAAATAAACTTCATTCTTAAGGTTAGGTCACACTTATTAGAATCGCATGCGTTTCTTCACAACGCATGCAGAATCGCATATAATGTTACTCTTTGAGCCGCACAAAAAAATTCAATGATGTTTTTCAGTGAGTTTTTTGGTGCGAGAAAAAAACGTTCAGCAAGTTCATTACTTCTGCATGGGTTGCTTTCCTATGGGAAATGAAAAACACATGCGACCCACATGAGTTTTTGATGAAGTTTTTCGAATAAAAGGGAAAAAATATTTGAAAAATATTTTTTTGCTTCAATTATATGAATATTTATGAAAAAACTGCAACACATGAAAAAAACTCATATAAAACGCACCCGAAAAAGACACAAAGCAAGAAAACCCGCATGGCAGAAAACATGGCAGTTTTTTGTTTGCATGGACAAGTGTGACCCTAGCCTAAAACAGGATGTCTGCCACGTCTGTGGAAAAGCTTTACTGTTCCTCCCCAGCAGCAGTTTGGTAACCAGGAGACTAATGGTTTCCTGCTCCAATCCCAGCAGGAAAAACAATAATAACAATACAATAACATTTGTAAAGCACTTTTCTCCCATAGGACTCAAAGCGCATTGGTAACCAAGACACTGTCCTATCATTTTTTGACAGTCGGCATCAGTTTTGAATGAGTTTTTTGGGGGTTTTTTTTGGCTTAGTTCACATATAAATTTGCTCATTTCCTGTCCGGTCCAGTCCTGTTCTGTCAGTTTTGCGTTAATTTTATATGAGTTTTCTATGGCTTGATTCACACATAAAAAGTGTACATTTCTTGTCCACGCCAGTCCTGTCCTGTCATTTTTGTTTAAGTTTTCTGTAGGTATGTTCATACCTAAAAGGTATACAGCTCCAATCCTGTTAGGTAAATTGCATAGAAAACTGATGCAAAACTGACAGGACCGGACAGGGCTGGACCAGAAATGTATAGAATTATGTGTGAACCAGGCCTTATAGTTTCCTGCTCCTCCCCAGCAGCAGTGTGCTGACCAGGTCACTCATGGTTTCCTGCTCCTCCCCAGCAGCAGTGTGGTGACTAGGACACTCATGGTTTCCTGCTCCTCCCCAGCAGCAGTGTGGTGACCAGGGCACTCATGGTTTCCTGCTCTTCCCCAGCAGCAGTGTGCTGACCAAGATAATTATGCTTTCTTGCTCCTCCCCAGCAGCAGTGTGCTGACCAGGGCACTCATGGTTTCCTGCTTCTCCCCAGCAGCAGTGTGGTGACCAGGGCATGGTTTCCTGCTCCTCACCAGCAGCAGTGTGCTGACCAAGATAATTATGCGCAGTGGTGCTCACCGCTAGGTCGTGATCACGATTCACGACCATTTTGACACATTCCGCCTCGGACACGCTAAGCCGTGAATAGATTTTCAACCACGAAAATCTACTTCGCTTCGCGTGAATGCGGACAGAAATCCGCATTCACGCTCGTGAAACCCGGTGCTGAAGTCGTGGTTTGCGGAAATGCGTCAAACTATGCGGAAGTGACACATTGCAGGCCAATCAGAGTGCCCCAGCCAGGCCCTAGCAACCAATCACAGGAGGGGAGCTATGCCCTCCCCTCCTGAATATAAAGCGGCGGCCATGATGGAAAAGCTCTGTCCTTGCTAGACTGTGGTGCTGAGAGGATTATCTCCAGGCCATTGTTGTTTGAGCAAGTGCATTTATTGTGTTAAAAACAAAGCGTTTTTCTTGCTAACACTGCTCTTATACTGTACACAGTTAGCTAGTCAGTGAGTGATTGCTGTAGTTAGTTGTAGTCAGTGTAGTGTAGTGGGAGTGTGGGAGTCTAGTGATTATTTAACTGTGTGTAGTGCAGGCAGGTTCAGTGCTGCAGTGTAGTCAGTGTAGTGGGAGTGGGGATTATCTGTGTGTAGTGCAGGCAGGCAGGTTAGTGCAGCTGCAGTGTTTACTTGCATATTCCAGTGACAGTTATACACTTGTACTATTTGCAGGCAGCCAGTCACACCGCCGGCGCCGCCACTCTCTGCCAGCGCTGTTCATTCATTCTGTCAGTGACCTTGTGCCGTGCCCAGTGCCCACTTCTCGCTCACTGGCATATGAGCATCTCATTACACAGTGTGACATCCTTGTGTGCCCACTGCATCCTTCAGTGACCTAGTTGTATATCCAGTGCCCACTGCTGTGCCCACTGCATCCTTCAGTGACCTTGTACTGTGCCCACTGCATCCTTCAGAGACCTAGTTGTATATCCAGTGCCCACTGCTGTGCCCACTGCATCCTTCAGTGACCTTGTACTGTGCCCACTGCATCCTTCAGTGACCTAGTTGTATATCCAGTGCCCACTGCTGTGCCCACTGCATCCTTCAGTGACCTTGTACTGTGCCCACTGCATCCTTCAGTGACCTAGTTGTATATCCAGTGCCCACTGCTGTGCCCACTGCATCCTTCAGTGACCTTGTACTGTGCCCACTGCATCCTTCAGTGACCTAGTTGTATATCCAGTGCCCACTGCTGTGCCCACTGCATCCTTCAGTGACCTTGTACTGTGCCCACTGCATCCTTCAGTGACCTAGTTGTATATCCAGTGCCCACTGCTGTGCCCACTGCATCCTTCAGTGACCTTGTACTGTGCCCACTGCATCCTTCAGTGACCTAGTTGTATATCCAGTGCCCACTGCTGTGCCCACTGCATCCTTCAGTGACCTTGTACTGTGCCCACTGCATCCTTCAGTGACCTAGTTGTATATCCAGTGCCCACTGCTGTGCCCACTGCATCCTTCAGTGACCTTGTGCTGTGCCCACTGCATCCTTCAGTGACCTAGTTGTATATCCAGTGCCCACTGCTGTGCCCACTGCATCCTTCAGTGACCTTGTACTGTGCCCACTGCATCCTTCAGTGACCTTGTACTGTGCCCACTGCATCCTTCAGTGACCTAGTTGTATATCCAGTGCCCACTGCTGTGCCCACTGCATCCTTCAGTGACCTTGTACTGTGCCCACTGCATCCTTCAGTGACCTAGTTGTATATCCAGTGCCCACTGCTGTGCCCACTGCATCCTTCAGTGACCTTGTACTGTGCCCACTGCATCCTTCAGTGACCTTGTACTGTGCCCACTGCATCCTTCAGTGACCTAGTTGTATATCCAGTGCCCACTGCTGTGCCCACTGCATCCTTCAGTGACCTTGTACTGTGCCCACTGCATCCTTCAGTGACCTAGTTGTATATCCAGTGCCCACTGCTGTGCCCACTGCATCCTTCAGTGACCTTGTACTGTGCCCACTGCATCCTTCAGTGACCTAGTTGTATATCCAGTGCCCACTGCTGTGCCCACTGCATCCTTCAGTGACCTTGTACTGTGCCCACTGCATCCTTCAGTGACCTAGTTGTATATCCAGTGCCCACTGCTGTGCCCACTGCATCCTTCAGTGACCTTGTACTGTGCCCACTGCATCCTTCAGTGACCTAGTTGTATATCCAGTGCCCACTGCTGTGCCCACTGCATCCTTCAGTGACCTTGTACTGTGCCCACTGCATCCTTCAGTGACCTAGTTGTATATCCAGTGCCCACTGCTGTGCCCACTGCATCCTTCAGTGACCTTGTACTGTGCCCACTGCATCCTTCAGTGACCTAGTTGTATATCCAGTGCCCACTGCTGTGCCCACTGCATCCTTCAGTGACCTTGTGCTGTGCCCACTGCATCCTTCAGTGACCTAGTTGTATATCCAGTGCCCACTGCTGTGCCCACTGCATCCTTCAGTGACCTTGTACTGTGCCCACTGCATCCTTCAGTGACCTTGTACTGTGCCCACTGCATCCTTCAGTGACCTAGTTGTATATCCAGTGCCCACTGCTGTGCCCACTGCATCCTTCAGTGACCTTGTACTGTGCCCACTGCATCCTTCAGTGACCTAGTTGTATATCCAGTGCCCACTGCTGTGCCCACTGCATCCTTCAGTGACCTTGTACTGTGCCCACTGCATCCTTCAGTGACCTTGTACTGTGCCCACTGCATCCTTCAGTGACCTAGTTGTATATCCAGTGCCCACTGCTGTGCCCACTGCATCCTTCAGTGACCTTGTACTGTGCCCACTGCATCCTTCAGTGACCTAGTTGTATATCCAGTGCCCACTGCTGTGCCCACTGCATCCTTCAGTGACCTTGTACTGTGCCCACTGCATCCTTCAGTGCCGTTGTACTGTGCCTGGTGCATCCTTCAGTGACCTTGTACTGTGCCCACTGCATCCAGTGATTCATTACTAGCAACATGTCTGGCAGGGTTTTGCGGGGTGAGAGGAAAGGGAGTTCAATTGCCTCAGCCACTTCTGGGACTGCTCCACGTCCAGGGAGAGGACGCCCAGCTGTACGTGGTCGTGACGCAGCAGAAAAGGGGCAGCAAAGCCTGGGCCGAGCCAGCGGACGCCATTGTCCAAATATTTTAAAGTTTCTGGTCCCCGTGTGGTGGTTGAGCAAATGGAACCTGACATACTCATGGACATCATGACTTCCTCCCAGACCTCTACTGTGAGCACCACTCCAAGCAGCAGCAGCAGCAGCCAACGTCCCACGCTTGTTGTGACAACCACCCCAGCACCCACTGGTCAGCAGCCCTCCCAGGATGACAGCGTTCTGTCCCTCAGTCCGGCTTCTGGGAACCTGCTGATGCAAGAAGCTCAGGACTTACTGGGGACTGATGTGGCAGAGATTGAGATCGGGCCACAATCACAAGCGTTGTTGAGTTCTGGTGATGAAGAAGAGGGGTCTGTGTCTGGGGATGTAGTGACAGAAGAGGAGGCGGGGGAGTCAGAGGAAGAGCTGGATTATGATGATGCTGCTGATGATGATGACGTTGTGGACCCTAACTATGTGCAGCCTGCTGAGTCCGTGGAAGAATGGTCAGAGGCAGAGCAGGATGACGAGTCACCTCGGCCTAGGCAAGGATATCGCCATATGTCAGGCAGGGGCAGGGGCATCGGCAGCAGTGGGCGTGGAGGAAGTAGACAGGACACTGCTTCAGCCGGCACCACCACCATGCAACCCCCGGCAACTACTACCACACATTGTTCCGCTGCACCCTCTGCTAGTGGGGGCCGCAGTAAATTAAAGTCACCAGTGTGGGATTGCTTTGAGGAATGTACTGATGACAAAAGGTATGCGGTGTGCAGGTTATGCAGCAAAAGATTGAGCCGTGGGAAAAGTCTGAGCAAGATGGGTACCTCATCCCTCCAGGGCCACCTGAGAAGCCGCCACTACCGCGAGTATGCGGACTTTAAGAGGAAGCAGGCACTGCTGGCAGGGGTTTCCGAGAGCAGAAGGCCCACCAGCGCAGCAGCATCATCCCTCCCTTAGGGTCGTGAATCCCCCACAGCAGCAGCAGTAGTAGCACGCAAGTGCTCTTCCACCTCGGCTACTCAGGACACAGACATTGAGGCTGGCAGCCAGTGTTCATCTCTCTCCTCTGTCTCCCCTGCATCCCAGCGTCGTCAGACCCTGCTGAGTGACACCTTTCAGGGTCTGACCAAGCCTCTGCCTCCAAGCCACAGGCGGATCCGCAAACTAAATGGCTTGCTGGCCCGGGCCATGGCATCACAGCTGCTTCCCTACTCCCTGGTGCAGGAGGGGAGCGCCATGCGGACGCTGCTCCAATTTGGCATCCCCGAGTGGCAAGTCCCCAGTCGCCACTATTTCAGCAGGAGCGCGATCCAAGCACTCCACAAGTTTGCGGTGGAAAACGTGGCCCGTTCCCTGGACTACTCTGTGGGCAAGCGGGTCCACGTGACCATGGACTCGTGGAGTAGCAGATTTGGGACAGGTCGCTACCTGTCCTTTACGGCCCACTGGGTGACACTGATGGAAGGGAGGGAGGACAAGAGCGCATCAGCCCAGCTAGTGGTGCCACCACGCGGGATCAGTGGGGATGCAGAAGGGTCCTGTCACGACACTCCCTCTGCACCCGGAAAGCAAGCCCGCCTCGGCAGCAGCAGCGCCAAGCCTCGGCACTGCCAAGCCCTTTTAAAATTGGTGACCCTGGGGAAGGAGAGGCTTAAGGCCACCAACGTCGTGGCCGCCCTCAGGAAGCAGGAGCGGAGGTAGCTGACCCCCAGAGGCCTGGAAGTGGGGTATGTGGCAGCCGATAACGGGGCCAACCTGGTGGCAGCAGTGCAGCAGGGAAACCTCCAGCACATCCCCTGCTTGGCCCACGTGCTCAATCTTGTGGTGCAGCGCTTCTTGCGCACCTACCAGGGGATGAGCGAGCTGCTGCAGGATGCCCGGGCGGTGGTACGCTTTTTCTGCCTGTCAGCCACTGCCTCTGCACTCTTGTCCACCTTACAGCAGCAGTATGGAAGGCCACAACACCGGATGATCATCGACATGCCAGTTGGCTGGAATTCGACTCTGGCCATGTTGGAGCGGCTGTGTCAGCACAGGCTGGCTCTTAGGGCCTACATGCTAGACCCAAGTGTCCCCAGCAACCAGCAAGTCCCCATGATTACTGCCACTCAGTGGACACTGATGCAGCAAGTATGCCTGGTGCTGAGTCCCTTCCTGGAGGCAACCAAGATGGTCAGTGAGGAGCGGGCCTCTGTGTGCCAGTGGGTGCCCTTGGTTTGTCTACTGGAGCAGGCAATGGACAATTTAATTGAGCGTGGGGATGAAGCCCTGAGGCAGTTGGAAGAACAGGAGCAGATGGCAGCACAGTCCAGCTCAGAGGAGGGCTCACAGCAGGTAGTGGAAGAGTTGGAGGTCCCTAACCTGAATGAGGAGGAGGAGGAGGAGCAGAGTGCAGCAGACGTTGTACGTGGATGGCGGTTTGAGGAGGAGAACGACATGGCACAGGAAGAGGACATGCATGCGTTATGGGACAATGGCGAGGACGAGGAAGATCTTGCTGGCAGGGCCCACTTGTTTCCCATGGCTGTGCACATGTTGCGCTACCTTCGCAGGGACCCCCGGGTGATCCAGATGCGTTCAAGGGAGGACATCTGGATTACCTTGATGCTTGATCCTCGTCTGAAGGGGAAGCTGGGAGACTTAATGACGCTATCCACCACCGAGCAACGCACAAGGGAGTTGAAGGAGGCCCTTGTGCGCAGACTACTGGAAGCATTCCCCCAGCCTTCCACCCCCACTGTAACTGCTCTGCCAAGCCAGCAAGAGGTGCCTGCCATTGCCACTAGCAGCACAACAACAACCACCAGCAGCAGCAGCAGCAGCAACTGGCGCCCCAGAGACCTGAAGAGCCTAAGTAAGAGCCTGTATGCAGTGCAGCAGCCCAGAACAGAGGTGCCAGCCACAGCATCCACCACCAACCAGCACAAGCAACGACTGACCACCATGGTGTCTGACTATATGGGGTCATCCAGCGGGCTCAATGACACCGACAGCCTCGTGGACCCCTTGGAGTACTGGGTCAAGAGACTGGACATCTGGAGCGAGCTTTCCCAGTACGCCCTGGAACTCCTATCCTGCCCTCCTTCCAGTGTCCTCTCAGAGAGATGCTTTAGTGCGGCCGGTGGCGTGGTCACAGAGAAGCGCTCTCGGCTCTCCCACGCCTCTGTGGACAAACTCACCTTCCTGAAAATCAACCAGGCTTGGGTGGAAGGTGAGTTCCTGGCCCCTATTGTCGGACACAGGGGGACATGAAGTGGCTGCTGCATGTGCTGTTGTTAACTATGCCTGCCTTTATAAAGACAGTTACTACCTGCCTAGTGCCTACCTTGGTTAATTTTTTGGTGTTATGGTACTACTACCAGTAAGTTGCCATGGTCCTCCTTTTGAGCTGCTGAACTGACCGCCCGCTTTGTCCTCCTGACTCAGTCGCTACTACACTCTGCGTTCACACTGCCCGGGTCACTGGGTGCATTTAATTTTTTGGCCAGCACTATGACGCTGTGCTACTACTACTACCACCAGTATGTTGCCATGGTCCTTCTGTGCTGCTGAACTGACCGCCCGCATTGTCCTCCTCCTCCTGACTCAGTCGTTTCCACCAATGTACTCTGTCTGCGTTATCACTGCCCGGGTCACCGGGTGCATTTAATTTTTTGGCCAGCACTATGATGCTGTGCTGTTACTACTACCACCAATATGTTGCCATGGTCCTTCTGTGCTGCTGCTGCTGCTAAACTGAACGCCCGCTTTGTCCTCCTCCTCCTCCTGACTTAGTCGCTACCACGGTACCACCAATGCACTCTGTCTGCGTTATCACTGCCCGGGTCACTGGGTGCATTTAATTTTTTGGCCAGCACTATGACGCTGTGCTGCTACTACTACCACCAGTATGTTGCCATGGTCCTTCTGTGCTGCTGCTGCTGCTGAACTGACCGCCCGCATTGTCCCTTCCTCCTGACTCAGTCGCTTCCACCAATGTACTCTGTCTGCGTTCACACTGCCCGGGTCACCGGGTGCATTTAATTTTTTGGCCAGCACTATGACGCTGTGCTGCTACTACTACCACCAGTATGTTGCCATGGTCCTTCTGTGCTGCTGCTGCTGAACTGACCGCCCGCATTGTCCTCCTCCTCCTGACTCAGTCACTTCCACCAATGTACTCTGTCTGCGTTATCACTGCCCGGGTCACCGGGTGCATTTAATTTTTTGGCCAGCACTATGACGCTGTGCTGCTACTACTACCACCAGTATGTTGCCATGGTCCTTCTGTGCTGCTGCTGCTGCTGAACTGAACGCCCGCTTTGTCCTCCTCCTCCTCCTGACTCATTCGCTACCACGGTACCACCAATGTACTCTGTCTGCGTTCACACTGCCCGGGTCACCGGGTGCATTTAATTTTTTGGCCAGCACTATGACGCTGTGCTGCTACTACTACCACCAGTATGTTGTAATGGTCCTTCTGTGCTGCTGCTGCTGAACTGACCGCCCGCATTGTCCTCCTCCTCCTGACTCAGTCACTTCCACCAATGTACTCTGTCTGCGTTATCACTGCCCGGGTCACCGGGTGCATTTAATTTTTTGGCCAGCACTATGACGCTGTGCTGCTACTACTACCACCAGTATGTTGCCATGGTCCTTCTGTGCTGCTGCTGCTGCTGCTGAACTGAACGCCCGCTTTGTCCTCCTCCTCCTCCTGACTCATTCGCTACCATGGTACCACCAATGCACTCAGAGCCGGGACAAGGTCCTTCAGCACCCAAGGCTGAGACAGCAAAGTGCGCCCCTCCATCCCTCCCACCCCAGCCGTCACACAATGATTGCTATTAGACTAAGAGGCGCCCCAGGGCCCCTAACAACCCCAACACCTTAATCTCTAGTTATCTGGCTTGCAGTCACTGCTATGTATGTCCTTTTCTTATTTCTTTGTGCTTCAAACACAATTGGGAATGACAGCTGAATGAATTGTGCGCCCCCTCCTACACTGCGCCCTGAGGCTGGAGCCTCTTCAGCCTCTGCCTCGGCCCGGCCCTGAATGCACTCTGTCTGCGTTATCACTGCCCGGGTCACCGGGTGCATTTAATTTTTTGGCCAGCACTATGACGCTGTGCTGCTACTACTACCACCAGTATGTTGCCATGGTCCTTCTGTGCTGCTGCTGCTGCTGAACTGACCGCCCGCATTGTCCTCCTCCTCCTGACTCAGTCACTTCCACCAATGTACTCTGTCTGCGTTCACACTGCCCGGGTCACCGGGTGCATTTAATTTTTTGGCCAGCACTATGATGCTGTGCTGCTACTACTACCCCCAGTATGTTGCCATGGTCCTTCTGTGCTGCTGAATTGACCGCCGGCATTGTCCTCCTCCTCCTGACTCACTCGCTTCCACCAATGTACTCTGTCTGCGTTCACACTGCCCGGGTCACCGGGTGCATTTAATTTTTCGGCCAGCACTATGACGCTGTGCTGCTACTACTACTACCAGTATGTTGCCGTGGTCCTTCTGTGCTGCTGAACTGACCGCCCGCATAGTCCTTATCCTGACTCAGTCGCTACCACCACTGCACTCTGCGTTCACACTGCCCGTGTCCACTGACAACTCTGCTGCGATGTCATTGCTAATTGCTGCAAAAAAAACAAAAAAAAATTACAAAAACCTCTCTGGGGCCTTTTTGGCGTCAGCCACTCATCCTCCTCCAGCGGTACCTTCGCCGCCAAGTGCCATTGGAACTCGCCTTCACCTCTTTGACTGCTTAACGCGTATATCCCTTTTTAAAACCACTTATTACCAATTAATAGCCCCATTTAAAGTGTTGATTTCACTTTAAAATCCATTTTCTCTAGAAAAAAAAAATTGGGGGAATTGTTTATGTTGAAGTTATGTTGCCCCTTATCACCTCGATAATCTATGCAATTTGGGGGATTGTAGCATGTATGGGGGCTTTGTTATTAACATTAAAAGAAAATCCGCCTCCGGGCGGGAATCCACGCGTGATTACGCCAATCACGGCAGAAAATCCGCGTGGTTGCGTGGACGCGGACGAAAATCCGCATGCGGCGGGGCCGAATGCGGATTTTTTTTTGCAACCACGCGGATTGCTGAATTCGTGGATGAGGCACATCCGAGCATCCCTGATTATGCGTTCCTGCTCCTCCCCAGCAGCAGTGTGGTCACCAGGACACTCATGGTTTCCTGCTCCTCCCCAGCAGCAGTGTGGTAACCAGGTCACTCATGGTTTCCTGCTCCTCCCCAGCAGCAGTGTGGTGACCAGGGCACTCATGGTTTCCTGTTCCTCTCCAGCAGCAGTGTGGTGACCAGGGCACTCATGGTTTCCTGCTCCTCCCCAGCAGCAGTGTGGTGACCAGGGCACTCATGGTTTCCTGCTCCTCCCCAGCAGCAGTGTGGTGACCAGGTCACTCATGGTTTTCTGTTCCTTCCCAGCAGCAGTGTGGTCACCAGGACACTCATGGTTTCCTGCTCCTCCCCAGCAGCAGTGTGGTGACCAGGGCACTCATGGTTTCCTGCTCCTCCCCAGCAGCAGTGTGGTCACCAGGACACTCATGGTTTCCTGTTCCTTCCCAGCAACAGTGTGGTGACCAGGGCACTCATGGTTTCCTGTTCCTCCCCCGCAGCAGTGTGGTGACCAGGGCACTCATGGTTTCCTGCTCCTCCCCAGCAGCAGTGTGGTGACCAGGGCACTCATGGTTTCCTGCTCCTCCCCAGCAGCAGTGTGGTGACCAGGTCACTCATGGTTTTCTGCTCCTTCCCAGCAGCAGTTTGGTCACCAGGACACTCATGGTTTCCTGCTCCTCCCCAGCAGCAGTGTGGTGACCAGGGCACTCATGGTTTCCAGCTCCTCCCCAGCAGCAGTGTGGTCACCAGGACACTCATGGTTTCCTGTTCCTTCCCAGCAACAGTGTGGTGACCAGGGCACTCATGGTTTCCTGTTCCTCCCCAGCAGCAGTGTGCTGACCAGGGCACTCATGGTTTCCTGCTCCTCCCCAGCAGCAGTGTGGTGACCAGGTCACTCATCCTGCTCCTTCCCAGCAGCAGTGTGGTCACCAGGACACTCATGGTTTCCTGCTCCTCCCCAGCAGCAGTGTGGTGACCAGGGCACTCATGGTTTCCTGCTCCTCCCCAGCAGCAGTGTGGTCACCAGGACACTCATGGTTTACTGTTCCTTCCCAGCAACAGTGTGGTGACCAGGGCACTCATGGTTTCCTGCTCCTCCCCAGCAGCAGTGTGGTGACCAGGTCACTCATGGTTTCCTGCTACTCCCCAGCAACATTTAATTTAAAAAGTCCCTCCCGCGGACATAGCCACCGCATCTGCGTAACGCCAGAGAGGTTAACAATAAGCTCTAAACTTTATTTAACATTATTTAACGTTTATCTAAAAAACGTTGTAGGTAGAGATTGCCCAAACGGTTTGAATGCAAACTTGTTCGCGCGAACAACGTGTGTACGCGCCGAAACGCAAACTTTAGGCGAATTCGACCCGCCCCCTATACTACATCACTAGGCTAAACTTTGACCCTCTACACCACAGTCAGCAGACACATGGTGACCAGGTCACTCATGGTTTCCTGCTCCTTCCCAGCAGCAGTGTGGTGACCAGGGCACTCATGGTTTCATGCTCCTTCCCAGCAGCACTGTGGTGACCAGGTCACTCATGGTTTTCTGCTCCTTCCCAGCAGCAGTGTGGTCACCAGGACACTCATGGTTTCCTGTTCCTCCCCAGCAGCAGTGTGGTGACCAGGGCACTCATGGTTTCCTGCTCCTCCCCAGCAGCAGTGTGGTGACCAGGGCACTCATGGTTTCCTGCTCCTCCCCAGCAGCAGTGTGGTCACCAGGACACTCATGGTTTCCTGTTCCTACCCAGCAACAGTGTGGTGACCAGGTCACTCATGGTTTCCTGCTCCTCCCCAGCAGCAGTGTGGTGACCAGGACACTCATTGTTTCCTGCTCCTCCCCAGCAGCATTGTGGTGACCAGGTCAGTCATGGTTTCCTGCTCCTCCCCAGCAGCAGTGTGGTGACCACGTCACTCATGGTTTCCTGCTCCTACCCAGCAGCAGTGTGGTGACCAGGGCACTCATGGTTTCCTGCTCCTCCCCAGCAGCAGTGTGGTGACCAGTGCACTCATGGTTTCCTGCTCCTCCCCAGCAGCAGTGTGGTGACCAGGGCACTCATGGTTCCTTGTTCCTCCCCAGCAGTACTTTGGTAAATAGGGTACTAAATCAGAAATGGCTCTGAATGTAAGCATTTAGAAAATAATTTGATATACTCTAAATATGCTTTATCCTGCAGCATAATGCAGAGTATAAAAAAGTTACAAAATGGACCATGTATAACAAATTACATTTTCTTTTCACAGCTCTCGGGAGTCACTGTTACCAGAATCAGGGAAATAAGGAACAGAAGCATTTGAGACTTCATGAAAACCTATTTGGTAATATGTTTTTTTTTAAATTCACATTAATGTATTGTTAACAGTATTAATAAGATTGGCTCACCCGACCGGGTCCGGTCGAAAATGGCGTGTATGAAAAATGGTGCATGGTGATGTCGCTGTTTATTTTGGCGCTTATTGTTACTTAACCTCCCTGGCGGTAAGCCCGACACAGTGTCGGGCTTGCCGCTGCAGGGGAACACATCGCCCCGGGAAGATTTTTTTAAATAAAATGTTTTACATGTTGTTAAACTAGCACTTCGCTAGCTAACTATGGTGCCCAAGTCCCTCCGGTCCCCTCCGATTGCCTGTGATCACCTCCGGTACACATACCCCCCAGGGATCCCGCGATGGTGCAGCCTCTCAATCAGCACCCGGCTTCACTATGGGGACGATCGGAACTGCGCATGACGTCATGTCCAATCATCGACATAGCGAAGAGTGACGCTAATTGGGAAGCTGCGGCTCTCGCGGGATCGCGGACTGGTGAGTGTTGCCGACGGCGATCGGGGGGCTCAGACCGGTGCTGGGGGACTTGGGGGGCCACAGTTAGCTAGCCTAGTGCTAGCTAACATTAAAAAAAAAACATCTAATTTAAAAAGTCCCTCCCGCGGACATAGCCACCGCATCTGCGTACCGCCAGGGAGGTTAACAATAAGCTCTAAACTTTATTGAACATTATTTAACGTTTAGCTAAAAAACGTTGTAGGTAGAGATTGCCCAAATGGTTTGAATGCGAACTTGTTCGCGCGAACAACGTGTGTACGCGTCGAAACGCAAACTTTAGGCGAATTCGACCCGCCCCCATACTACATCATTGGGCTAAACTTTGACCCTCTACACCACAGTCAGCAGATACATGGCAGCCAATCAGGCTGAACTCCCTCCTGGAGCCTTCCCCCCACCTTACATAAGGCAACAGCGTCAGCCATATTCTCTGTGTTCTGCTGTATTAGTGAGAGAAGGGAGAGAGGTTGCTGCAGACAAAGGGGAAGCTTAGTTAGGCTCTCGTTAGCTTGCTCCTTGCTGATATTTGTTGCTGAAAAACCCCACCGAAACAGCTCTTTTGAGAGCTAATGTTCTTGTGATGTGTTTTTTTTTGTGTGTGGCCCATTCACACGGCATATACAGCCCTGTCTGTCACAGCTGACTCTTGCTAATTGCTATACTGTGCCAGGCCCAGCACATTCAGTGTCTAGTATGACTGCTGCACATATCATACTAGTCCGTGCATACCTTTCACTGCACCTGTGTGACCGCACGCTGTTTTATATACCAGTCCATGCATACCTTTCACTGAACCTGTGTGACTGCATGCTGGTTTATATACCAGTCCGTGCATACATTTCACTGCACCTGTGTGACTGCACATTGTTCTTCCAGCAGTCACTGCATACCTTTCACTGCACCTGTGTGACTGCACATTGCACTAGTCAAGTGTAATGATCCGCTCAGCTGACTGCATAGGCAGACAGCTGTTTGACCATTCCTTAAGTCTGAGGGCTACAGGTCTCTGGAAAAGAGACCTGTCTTTGCTTTGCATGTTTCAGACCTGCTCTGCTGCAGAGGAATTTGCATATATTTGTTATGCAGATTGCCTAGCTGCCTCCTTTGAAGGCTGGCAGTATAAATACCATGTTCTCCCAGAATCCTTGGCTGGTCATTTGAATGGTTTGTTACTGCTAAACACTCCTAGAGTGTCAGCCCTGCCTGTTTGTTAAAGATTATCTTAGAGTAATTCTTGGGACTGTACTAGGCATTCCCTCTAGTGCAGTCGGATTGTATTATCTGTTTTGCCTGTACTGTCTTTCTGTTGCGATTGTCCTGTCGCCAGCGGCGGTCGACCGGAAATTGTTCTGCCTGTCTGGGGATGCTAACAAGAGCAGCGGTTGCTACTGGTAGCCCCTTCTGTTCATCTGTCTGGATTGCATTAGCCCTAATGGTAGTGGCAGTGCTTCCTTCTGTGTGCAATTGCCTTGTCGCCAGCGGCGGTCGACAGGAAATCGTTCTGTCTGTCTGGGGGTGCTAACCAGAACAGCGGTTGCTACTGGTAGCCCCTTCTGTTCATCTGTCTGGATCGCACTTGCCCTAGTGGTTGTGGCAGTGCCTCCTTCTGTATTCTGCCTTAGGGCTGCTAGCTAGAGCAGCGGTTGCTACTGGCAGCCCCACCTGTCTGTCTGTCTGTCTGTCTTGTCTGATACGAACGCTTGCTGTAGGCTCGGTGAGGTAACTGTTTAGCAAGCGTTCGCATTCTCTATTTTCGTGTTTGTCTGTCATTGGTTAGTTAGGGTGGCACGCCTATCACTGGGCGCCTAAGGCACGGTGATCGTGCAGAAACGTGTTCGCTGTTGTGAATGAGTGCAGTGTTCGCGTTTAGCTAGCGTTTGTTATTTTCCTTATCTTCTCATTGTTGTTTGCTGTGCCTTTGCTACTCTCGTGCTCTGTTCTGATTCAGCCGTGTGTCACTTCTGGCAATTGCCTCTCTCTTGCGATTGCATTCCCGCTTTGTTTCTGCGAATGTGTGTTCGCCGTCGCTGGGTGGCGACTAGATTGGGGAACACACATTTAGTCTGTCTCTGTGCTCTCTCTTTTGGAGGGCTATCGTGCCCTACTTTGCCTTGATCTGTACAATTCCCAACTGGCATCTGTGACCGTGCAGAGGCTGTGATCCCGCTGTGATCGTCTGCACTCCACAGCTCCATCTGCTGGTGGGAATTGCGCTCTACCGTTGCATTGCACCTAACCTGGGTACTAACTATTATACGCTTGTGGAGGATTTCCGCTGTGTCAGCGCGCATCTTGTGCGCTGACCACGGTCATAGAAACCCGCAATCGTTACAGAATGACCAGCCAAACCCAAATTCCCAGGGTAGAGGGAATGTTCAATTTGCTTCAGATTTCATTGCCTAAGGCAAAGGCATATGTGGATCCTATTATAGGTAGGATCATACATTATATTAAAGCAGTTTAAAAATCTGTACATGTTCCTGATCCCAACCCATATGAAGGTTACCTTGATACAGGGTTGTTTGAACCTCCATTTGCTCCGTGGGAGTTGGGAGCTTTGATGGAGGAATTTGACTTTGATTGGAAGGCCTTTTGCGATTTTTACATCACAAAAAGCGAAGATATTCTGAATGCTTGTCTTGATTCTATGTACATTTTGATTGATTCTGATGAGTGTGACGAGTGTTTTGTGGATCCGGTGATTTGTGTGTGGCAGACGATTTTGGATGAATTGCACACACACCAACCAATTGATTCCAATAAAGAGGCACCATTGTCAAATGATTATTCCTGCCTTTCTGGGGTAAAGCAAGTGAGTTTAAATACTGTGCGACCTGAAATTAATGGGTGTGCCTCGTTTGTGGACACCTGTGTGAATTCTGATGGATTCTCTTCTGTTTGTTTGGAGTTTGAATCTGTGCGATCTGATGCCTGTTTCTCACATAATCCTGCTATGTAGAAAATTCCTAAACCTTGCAGCCTCAAAAGTAATGTTTTGAACACCTTGCAGTCCACTCCACAGATTGCAGAGGCTTGCGCTTTGGAGGCATCAGTTTCGCAACCTAAAGCGATCTTGGATTCGCAAATTTTGCGTACTGTCTCCTCGGATTCGACATTGTTAGCCGAGTCTAAGAGTGAGACAGCACTTTGGTTTTGCGAATCTGATACTGAGGAAATTAATGATTTTCCCCCCTGTACTCTGGATAAGTCAATATTGCCTTGCATAAAATCTCCTGCAGTGACCCTAGAGGCTCATCTAGGTATTGCTACTATAATCACCTGTTTCTCTGCTATTTTAGAATTGCAGTCTGGTTTGACTGCTATGAAGGATTCTGCCTGCAGTGAAACGAAACTCAGAGAATCAGAGCTAGTTTCACTAGATATTCCTGTGTATCCTTGTCTTGATGATAAAATTCAGTCTCAGCAGATGGTAGAACCATTCCTGGGACATCTGCCCTGTCCACAGAAGGTATTTAAAGTTTGGCCCTGTAACATGGATAGATCAGAATCCTTCTCAGAAAACGTGGAAAATGACAATTCTGAGGTCTTGTTTGATGTTTTGGAGGTTTCCAAGTTCCTCCCTAAGGGTGCAGAACTTTTAGGAGATGCATCCTGCCCCCCAGATCCGTCTGAGGTATTGCCCACTTCAGTAGGCATTGCCATTATGCTGACTACCTTTGCAGCTCTTGTGGAGCTTCAGTCATGTGTAGTCAATGATAAGTTTTTGTTGGATGCAACTACAGTCACAGAAACTTCTAAGTCTGAGTCTAAGTCTTTTTTTGAAAGACCAGTACCTGAGACCACTACTCCTGATGATTCTCTGCCCCGTCCTGGTTTTGGTCTTGTCGTGTCGGACTCTGAGGTTGGCAGTTCCCCGACATGTCCTGAGGGTTATCTTGTACTAGTGTACCCCGATGTGCCTCGGTTACCAGCATGCTCAGATGCTTCCTCGGTGGAGACTTGTTCTGATATTGCCTGCCTGCCTGCATGCCCAGAAGTGGTCCCTGAAAGTCCTGATCTTGATGGGTGTCCTGGTAATTTTGAATCCGGAATGGTCATAGGTTTTAATAGGGGTTCTTGATAGTTCTCCATGTGAGCCTGATGAGCGTTCTGGCCTCTTGGGATCTCTGCAGAGCTTCAAAGGGTTCTGGGAGATTCCGGGAGAAATTTTGCTTGATACCCTGGATGGAATCAACAGTGGCTTTTGTGTTGAAAGGGACACTTCAAACAGATATTGTGGCAGGTTTGGTATTTTTGGATGCTCCCTGGAAGGTGGTGGGTATTGCCTGGAGGGTGTCGATGGCTTCTTCTCTGGCATTCACAGTTCTGATGGGTGTTGCACTGAGGCTTGTAGTACTGATGGGCATGTTTCGGTGGCTTCTGCTTCCGACGAGGTTGGTTTCGTGAGGATTGAATTGGGACTTGTCAGGCTGACCCGACCTTCATGAGTCTTCAGTTAGATTTTTTTGGAAGTATCAGTTTGGAGAGACGTCTGGAATCCGCCCCTAGAGGGGGGGGGGGGGGTACTGTAATGATCCGCTCAGCTGGTTGCACGGGCAGACAGCAGTTTGACCATTCCTTAAGTCTGAGGGCTGCAGGTCTCTGAAAAAGAGACCTGTATTTGCTTTGCAAGTTTCAGACCTGCTCTGCTGCTGAGGAATTTGCATATATTTGTTATGCAGATTGCCTAGCTGCCTCCTTTGAAGGATGGCAGTATAAATACCATGTTCTCCCAGAATCCTTGGCTGGTCATTTGAATGGTTTGTTACTGCTTAACACTCCTAGAGTGTCAGCCCTGCCTGTTTGTTAAAGATTATCTTAGAGTAATTCTTGGGACTGTACTAGGCATTCCCTCTAGTGCAGTCGGATTGTATTATCTGTTTTGCCTGTACTGTCTTTCTGTTGCGATTGTCCTGTCGCCAGTGGCGGTCGACAGGAAATCGTTCTGTCTGTCTGGGGGTGCTAACCAGAGCAGCGGTTGCTACTGGTAGCCCCTTCTGTTCATCTGTCTGGATTGCATTAGCCCTAATGGTAGTGGCAGTGCTTCCTTCTGTGTTTCGATTGCCTTGTTACCAGCAGCGGTCGACAGGAAATCGTTCTGTCTGTCTGGGGGTGCTAACCAGAGCAGCGGTTGCTACTGGTAGCCCCTTCTGTTCATCTGTCTGGATCGCACTTGCCCTAGTGGTAGTGGCAGTGCCTCCTTTTGTATTCTGCCTTTGGGGTGTTAACCAGAGCAGCGGTTGCTACTGGTAACCCCTTCTGTTTATCTGTCTAGATCACACTTGCCCTAGTGGTAGTGGCAGTGCCTCCTTCTGTATCTCTGCCTTAGGGGTGCTAGCCAGAGCAGCGGTTGCTACTGGCAGCCCCACCTGTCTGTCTGTCTTGTCTGATACGAACGCTTGCTGTAGGCTCGGTGAGGTAACCGTTTAGCAAGCATTCGCATTCTCTATTTTCGTGTTTGTCTGTCATTGGTTAGTTAGGGTGGCACGCTTATTACTGGGCGCCTAACGCGTGGTGATCGTGCAGAAGTGCATTCGCTGTTGCGAATGAGTGCGGTGTTCGCGTTTAGCTAGCGTTTGTTATTTTCCTTATCTTCTCATTGTTGTTTGCTGTGCCTTTGCTACTCTCATGCTCTGTTCTGATTCAGCCTTGTGTCACTTCTGGCAATCGCCTCTCTCTTGTGATTGCGTTCCCGCTTTGTTTCTGCGAATGTGTGTTCGCCGTCGCTGGGTGGCGACTGCATTGGGGAACACACATTTAGTCTGTCTCTGTGCTCTCTCTTTTGGAGGGCTATCGTGCCCTACTTTGCCTTGATCTGTACAATTCCCAACTGGCATCTGTGGCCGTGCAGAGGCTGTGATCGTCTGCACTCCACAGCTCCATCTGCTGGTGGGACTTGCCCTCTACCGGTGCATTGCACCTAACCTGGGTACTAACTATTATAAGCTTGTGGAGGATTTCCGCTGCGTCAGCGCACATCTTGCGCGCTGACCATGGAAATAGAAACCCGCAATCGTTACATCAAGTCAGTGCATACCTTTCACTTCATCCCCCCAATATGGACAAAGCAAAAGTCAGAGGCAGAGCCAGAGGCCACCCAGCAGGTCTGTTCGAGGTTGTGCTGACGTGATTTGGTGCAGCCCTGGACCAAGGTACAGTGTTCACAAGGCACGTGCCATCAACTCCCAAGATTGTCAGGACGTAGTTGACTATTTAACAAAGAACACCTCATCTTCTGCAGCCACCAGCACTACTACTAGCACCACATCCACTCCATTTGACACTTCGCAGGAGTTATTTGGTGGGTAATTAACTGATTCACAGCCATTATTGTTACAACAAGATGAAGGCGCTAAGCAAGTTACACCACCTCATATGTCTGAGTTAGGCATCAGTATGGACGTAAGGTGTGAGTGAGTATGATGAAGTACCTGTTGTTGGTGCAGTTTTGGGAGTGTCTGATACAAGCGAAGCTGGGGAGGATGATTATGACGATGATGATACTGCTATAGATGTCACGTGGGATCCTAACAGGGGCGTAGCTGGAAATGACTGGACCCCATAGCAAAGAAAAAAATTATGCCCGCTACCCCCCCCAACGACCTTCCAACCCCACGGACCTCGGACCTCCCACCCAAACATTTTGTGGGGAAATCTGATTTCCCCACAAAATGCAACCAGATTGTCGGCAGATTTCCTTACAATATGCAACCAGATTGTTGGCAGATTTCCACACAATATGCCACCAGATTGTCGGCAGATTTCCACACAATATGCAACCAGATTGTTGGCAGATTTCCACACAATATGCAACCAGATTGTCGGCAGATTTCCACACAATATGCAACCAGATTGTCGGCAGATTTCCACACAATATGCAACCAGATTGTCGGCAGATTTCCACACAATATGCAACCAGATTGTCAGCAGATTTCCACACAATATGCAACCAGATTGTCGGCAGATTTCCCCACAAAATGCAACCAGATTTTTGGCAGATTTCCCCACAAAATGTAACCAGATTGTCGGCAGATTTCCCTACAATATGCAACCAGATTGTCGGCAGATTTCCCAACAAAATGCAACCAGATTGGCGGCAGATTTCCCCACAAAATGCAACCAGATTGTTGGCAGATTTCCCCACAAATAGAAATCAGATTGTCGCCAAATTTCCCCACAAAATACAGTATATGTAGTTAGGTCTATAGTGGGCTAACATTAATTACCTGGAGGGAGGGTGGTTGGGCAGGCTGGTACACTATTTACGGTGCAGGCGGCACTGCACTGGGTAGGCAGTTAGGTAGCTGGGTGGGAGGGTATGCAGATAGGTAGATGGGTGGGCAGTTAGGTAGCCAGGTGGGAAGTTAGGTAGAAGGGTGGGCAGTTAGGTAGCCGGGTGGGGAGTTAGGTAGCCGGGTGGCAGGGTGGGCAGTTAGGTAGCTGGGTGGCAGGGTGGCAGGGTGGGCAGGTAGGTAGCTGGGTGGGCAGTTAGGTAGCCAGGTGGGAGGGTGGGCAGTTAGGTAGTGGGCAGCTAGGTAGCCGGGTGGGAGAGTGGGCAGTTAGGTAGCCGGGTGGGAGGGTGGGCAGGGGTGGGCAATTAGGTAAATGGGTGGGAGGGTGGCCAATTAGGTAGCCGGGTGGGAGAGTGGGCAGTTAGGTAGCCGGGTGGGAGGGTGGGCAAGGGTGGGCAATTAGGTAAACGGGTGGGAGGGTGGCCAATTAGGTAGCCGGGTGGTAGGGTGGCCAGTTAGGTAGTGGGCAGTTAGGTAGCCGGGTGGGAGAGTGGGCAGTTAGGTAGCCGGGTGGGAGGGTGGCCAGTTAGGTAGCCAGGTGGGAGGGTGGCCAGTTAGGTAGTGAGCAGTTAGGTAGCCGGGTGGGAGGGTGAGCAGTTAGGTAGCCGGGTAGGAGGGTGGGCAGTTAGGTAGTGGGCAGTTAGGTAGCCGGGTGGGAGGGTGGGCAGTTAGGTAGCCGGGTGGGATGGTGGGCAGTTAGTTAGCCTGGTGGAAGGGTGGCCAGATAGGTAGTGGGCAGTTAGGTAGCCGGGTGGGAGGGTGGGCAGTTAGGTAGCCGGGTGGGAGGGTGGGCAGTTAGGTAGCCGGGTGGGAGAGGAGGCAGTTAGGTAGCCGGGTGGGAGGGGAGGTAGCCGTGTAGTAAGTGGGGTAGGAGCCCAACTTCTATCCCCCTTGCCTCACCTGGGGTCCCCCCTCCTTCCATTAGCGGCGAGAGAGCGGCATATACAGGAAGCTCCGGCGCCGGCGGGGTAATCAGCCGCTAGAGGTTCAGCTGCTTCCCGGGCTACGGTGTCTTCTCTGTATTTCTGCTCGCAATAAACCAGGAAGTGGTGCGAGCAGCAATACAGAGGAGACAGCGTAGCCCGGTGGCAGCTGAACCTCTAGCGGCTGATTACCCCCGCTGGAGCTTTCTGTATATGCCGCACTCTCGCCGCTGATTAAAGGAGGGGGGACCCCAGGTGAGGAGGGGGGACCCTAGGTGAGGCATGCTCGGGTGTGCCAAGGTGAGGGAGGGGGGGCCCGCCCGACCGGACAGCCGGTGAGAAGAAAAAAAAAAGCAAAAACAAAAACTAAGGCCTCTCAGGCAGCTGCGGGCCCCCTGTGACGTAGCGCTGCCGCGGGGCCCCGTAGCAACGCTATGGCTTCTATCCCCAATGCTACGCCACTGGATCCTAATAGACAAGATGACCAAGGGGACAGTTCAGAGGGGGAGTCAGAGAGGAGTAGGAGGAGACTAGTTGCTGAAAGAAGCAGGGGGAGCTCGTCGTCTGAAACAGCTGGTGGCAGTATCCGGTGGCATGTATCACCACCTATGGACAGCCAGCCAACATGCCCTTCAAGGTCAACTGCTGCCGCCACCACCAAAGTGCCATCATCCCAGGACTCAGCGGTGTGGACATTTTTTTGTGTGTCTGCCTCAGATGACAGCGATGCAATCTGTACTCTCTGCCACCACAAATTGAGCCGTGGAAAGACCAAGACCCGCGTAGGGACAACTGCCTTATGAAGGCAAATGATGAAAAAGCACAAACGGCAATGGGATGACCACCTGAGGAAAAGCAGTACACAACAGCAAAGCCACCCTCCACCTCCTCTTCCTCTTTCAGGTGCAGCATCTTCAGCCGCTTTATCCCTTGCACCTTCACAGCCACCCTCCTCCACTCCACCTCTCACCTTGAGCGGTTCCTGCTCCTCTGCCCACAGCAGCAGCCAGGTGTCCATGAAGGAAATCTTTGAGCGGAAGAAGCCAATGTCACCCCCTTGCCCAGCGTCTGACAGCTGGCTTGGCGGAACTGTTAGCTCGCCAGCTGTTACCATACCAGCTGGTGGACTCTGAGGCCTTCTGAAAATTTGTGGCGATTGGGACATTGCAGTAGAAGATACCAGGCCGCAATTATTTCTCAAAAAAGGCGATACCCAAACTGTACCGTGATGTTGAAAGACAAGTGGTGTCATCTCTGGTACACAGCGTCGGGTCAAGGGTCCATCTGACCACGGATGCCTGGTCTGCAAAGCACGGTCAGGGCAAGTACATTACTTATATGGCACATTGGGTCAACCTGGTGACCGCTGGCATGCAGGGAGTACCTGCCTGTGCAGCGGATCTAGTTGTGACACCTCCACGGCTTGCAGGCAGGCCTGCTGCCACCTCCTCTCCTTCTCCTCCTGCTACATCCTCTTCGCTGTCGTCCTTCTCCTCCTCGGCTGAGTGGCAGTGCCACTCTACTGGTGCTGAGATTTCCTCTCCAACTAAACACCCCCAGCTCCCTAGGGCCTATGCTGCATGCCAGGTACGACGGTGTCACACCATCTTGGACATGTCTTGCCTCAAAGCCCAGAGTCACACTGGAGCAGCTCTCCTGGCTGCTCTGAACAAACAGGTGGATCAGTGGCTGACCCCACACCAACTGGAGATTGGCAGCGTGGTGTGTGACAATGGCAGCAATCTCATTTCGGCTTTGTTGTTTGGGAAAGTTGACACATGTACCCTACATGGCACGTGCTCAATCTAATAATCCAAAGATTTGTGTGTAAGTACTCAGGCTTACAGGAGGCCCATAAGCAGTCCAGGAAGGTGTGTGGGCATTTCAGGCGTTCCTACACGGCCATGGCGCGCTTGACCGATATTCAGCAGAGAAACAACTTGCCGGTGAGGCGCTTGGTTTGCAGGGTGGCAGGGCTAATGTGTCCACTCTCCACCCGTCCACTCCTCTCTCTTCCCTCCTGCTGCTTGTGTTGAAACTTGAGAGGCAGCCACAGCAGCCTTAGCAACCCTCCTCACGGTGGGTTAATTAACGTTAAAGACAATAAAATTATAATTAGTAATATGCCGCTTAACAATTTAACCTTTCAATTAGTTTTTCGTCTGTGCGCCATAATTATACATTGATATTGCTAAACAACGTTAAGGCTATGTTTTCAAGGCGGCGCCATTTTTAAACATCTGTTCTGTGAGCCATTTTTCTCTGACCCCCCTCCCAACCACCTACAGTACTTCCCATAATTATTCATACCCCTGGCAAATTCGGACTTAAAGTTACTTTTATTCAACCACCAGTAATTTTTTGATGGGAAATGACATTTGAGCAAAAAGTGTCAAGTTCAAAATTATTCATACCCTTCAAAAACTGTCACAGCCTATGAGAAAAAGTTCTATACCATTCCAAATAGTCCAAGCTGTTCTAAAGCATCCTAATTACACTGATTACTTGGGAACAGCTGTTTTAATCAACTCAACAGATGATAAACAGCAGCTCTCTGCAGTTGGTTTGTGGACAGTCCATGGCTAAGACAAAGGAGCTCAGTGAGGACCTGTGGCTGCACATTGTGGCTGCTCACTAGTCAGGAAAGGGCTACAAGGCCATTTCTAAATGTTTTCAAGTTCCAGTGGCTACAGTGCAAAGTATTATTAAAAAATACAAGATTTTCCGCACTGTGGAAAATCTCAGAGGACGTGGTCAGGAGCCAAAAGTTATACCTGTGCTGGCCAGGAGGATAATGAGAGATGTGAAAAAAAAAATCCCAGGATCACCACCAAGGCCATCGTGGTGAATCTGGGCTCTGCTGGTGGCAATGTCTCAAGGCAGAAAATCCAATGGACACTGCACACTGCTGGGTTCCATGGATGCAGACCAAGGAGGACGCCACTTCTCCAGATAAGGCACACAAAAGTTTGCTTGACCTTTGCAAATGCTCATCTGGACAAAGAAGAAGACATGTCTGTGTTATGGCCAGATGAAACAAACATTGAATTGTTTGGTCACCATGATGTTTCTTAAAAGGAGAAACCTTCAACCCAAAAAACACCATCCCCACTGTCAAACATGTTGGTGGGAACCTAATGCTTTGATGGTGTTTTTCAGCCAATGGACAAGGGAACCTAATCACAGTAAACGGCACCATGAAAAAAAGAGCAATATATGAGGTGCGTACATACAAAAGAGGCGTCGGGAAAAAATGGTGCATGGTGATGCCGGTACGGCAACATTATAAAAAGCTATTTACTGTTTTGAAGTGGTTGAATTCAGTCTAATTTTTAAAGACTAGATGGTGCTATTCAATATACTGGCTACTAAGCATATTTCAGAATTGTCAGAGCAATTTAGAATACATATAGCACAGTAGTAAAGCACTTGTCTAGTAAGTGAGTTTTGCAGGTTCGCATTTGTATAACATTTTTTTTCCTTAAATGATAGAAATGCGCTGCTATCTATCCAGTAATAAAATTTTGTTCAGCATACGGCGGGGGCTTGATTTGACAGGTAGGCTATTTCGTCGGCAGACTGGCCCAAAACACAGGGGGAAGAGGCGGCCCGGGGGGAAATCCCCATCCCCACGGCCCAGTCCGCGCCTGTGCAGGGCGATGGTTGTCACCCCCCATTGCACACTGAGACCCAAGGTGGGTCTCTCCTTTCGCCAGCCTCTTTGGACAACACTGTGAGGAATATAGAGCTCTGAGCTGGGATTGGGTCATCCCACCCCTCCCCTCCGTACATTCCATGATGGGCTCTTCCTTTGGGCATCAGGGAGAGTAGGAGAACGCAAGCCGAAGTTCAGGTTTAGAAACACATGCTAACCTGAGGAGAGGGAGACTCTGGATCATAATGGGGGGGGTACAATCAAAAAATGGTGCTGCAAAAAAATGGTCCAGTGTGATGCTGATAATGGCATCTTGCTACTAAGTTTATTTAATGTTTCAGAAATGTCCTAAAATGTTAAATAACCTTAGTAATAAGATCAGTGGGGTAGCTAAGGAGCTGTGGGCCCCGATGCAAGTTTTACATGGTGCCCCCAAAGCACTCTACACATAACAATTAATACGGCACGCCAAAATCTTCCAGTGGCAACTACAGTGTCAGAGGTGCAAGCAGGGGATGGGGAACAGTTTGTTAATGATTACCAATATTTAAAGTATCTATAGAAGGGATTATTATGAGCACAGGATCAATAGAGAGCTAATACTGTAGTTAAGGGAGAGCCCTTTGGGGCCCCTGTGGCCCAAGGGCCCTGATGCGGTTGCAAAGCAACCTCTGCAATCCCTATTGCTACGCCCCTGAAAAAGATGTCATTATCGGTATCTCTCATACATTTACCTGGTCCTGGCAATCCCGTCTCCTCCACTTCCTGTTTAGTGTGCAGAAGGCCTGCAGCCAGCCAGTCACCATGCGGGAACTGAGGCTGCATGGTGATTGGCTGGCTGCAGAATAGCTGCAAACTAATAAAGGAGGTAAAGGAGACGTGATCGCCCAAGACCAGGTATTGTATACTAAAGCCCATGCCTACTCTCACACTGAACCCTCCCTCTATCTATGCCCAAACCTTACCACTCCACCCCCCCCCCCCCCACACACACCTAAACACTGTACCCCTGCCTAACACTAACCTCCCTGCCTGTACCTGACTCCCTGCCACCATATGTGGCAATAGTAAAAGCCGTGATTAGCAGCAAGAAGGTAAATTATGGTGCCCAATAACAGGGCGCTATTTATCAGACTGCATTATTTAACCTTCTTGCCGCTAATTGCGGCTTGTACTATTGCCGCCTATGGCAGTGCCATTTTTATAGGTGCTCATCCTAGTCTATTTTTATCTGCTCCCCATAATAAGCTTTCCCACGGCAACCTCTGGTCCTCCTCGCTGCCCGGGACTCTCCAGCTAATGGGGGCCACTCTCCTCTTATGGCACAAGCCTTGCTGCAGCCCCACGAGAGTGGCCATGCAGGAGCAGTAAGCCACACAGTTGAGGATGTCGGATGTTTGGATGTTTGGATGTTTGTTACTCGATCACGCAAAAATGGCTGAACGGATTTGAATGAAATTTGGCACACACATAGTACTTTACCTGGAATAAAGTATAGGATACTTTTTATTCCCATTACCAAAAAGGGGGCGGAGACAAATACAAATTTCACTGGGAAAATTTAAGCTGCAGCCATTCTTACACTGTTAATGGCAGGGTTCTCAAACTTTGCACAGTTGGTCACTGGGTGACTGGGATTAATATTCAGAGAAGTGGGAGGAGACTATAAAAGCCAATCAAAATTCACCTATTGATTTTCAAAGGGAATATGTAATTGCTGCCATTCTTGCACTGTTAATGTCACACAAGCCTCAAACCTGGTACAGTTGATCATTGTGTGACTGGAGTTCAATTTCAGAAAGGGGGGGTGGAGCCACAAACAGCCAATCAGATTTGTTTCATTCCAATGCAAATTATTGATGTCAAACACCGCAAAGCTCACAAACTTGGTAATTGAGTAATTGGTTAATTGTGTGTTAGGATTAGAAAAGTGGGCACAGCCAACAACACCAGTCAAATACAAAAGAGGGCAACGCGGGGTCATAAGTGGGCGGAGACAAATACAAATTTTACTAGGAAAATGTAAACAGCAGCCATTCTTAAACTGTTAATTGTAGGGTTCTTAAACTTTGCACAGTTAGTTACTGGGTGACTGAGATTAATATTCTGAAAAGTGGGTGGAGCCTACAAAAGTCAATAAAAAATTACCTATTGATTTTAAAGGGGAATATTTAATTGCTGCCATTCTTGCACTGTTGACCCCCTGGGCGATAATCCCGAGCTGAGCTCGGGGTATATCGCGCAGGAGGATTTCGCAGGCCCTGGTTTGCCGATTTGCATAATTTTTTTTGTTACACTCAGCTAGCACTTTGCTAGCTGCGTGTAACTTCCGATCGCTGCCGCTCGCCGCCGATCCGCCGCTACCCGCCGTGCCGCGCAGCCCCCCCCCCCCCGACCCCTTGCGCAGCCTGGCCAATCAGTGCCAGGCAGCGCTGAGGGGTGGATCGGGACTCCCTCTGACGTCACGACGTCCAGGACGTCGGTGACGTCATCCCGCCCCGTCGCCATGGCGACCGGGGAAGCCCAGCAGGAAATCCCCTACTGAACGGGATTTCCTGCTTACTCTGATCGCCGAAGGCGATCGGAGTGGGTGGGGGGATGCCGCTGCGCAGCGGCTATCATGTAGCGAGCCCAGGGCTCTCTACATGATTTAAAAAAATAAAAATTAAAAAAAAAGTGCTGCGCCCCCTCCTGGGCGATGCAATTGTATCGCTCAGAGGGTTAATGCCACAAGCCTCAAACCTGGTACAGTTGATCATTGCGTGACTGGGGTTTAAATTTATATAAGGGGGTGGAGCCCCAAACAGCCAATCTGATTTGTTTCATTTTAATGCAGGTTATTGGTGCCAAAGACCGCAAAGCTCACAAACTTGGTCATTGAGTAATTAATTGTGTGTTAGGGTTAGGAAAAGTGGGCGCAGCCAACACCAGCCAAATACATAATTGGGCAATGCTGGGTCATCAGTAGGCGGAGACAAATACAAATTTCACTGAGAAAATGTAAACTGCAGCAATTCTTACACTATTAATGGTAGGGTTCTCAAACTTTGCACAGTTGGTCACTGGGTGACTGAGATTAATATTCAGAAAAGTGGGTGGAGCCTACAAAAGCCAATCAAAATCTACTTATTAATCTTTAAGGGGACTATTTATTTGATGCCATTCTTGCACTGTTAATGGCACAAGCCTCTTGCACTGTTAATCACCTGTATCTGGTACAGTTGGCCATTGGGTGATTGGGGTTCAAATTCAGAAAAGGGGTAGAGCCACATCCAATCAAATTTATTTTATTTCAATGCAAATTATTGATGCCAAAGACCGCAAAGCTCACAAACTTGGTCATTAAGTAATTGTGTGTTAGGGTTAGGAAAAGTGGGCAGAGACAACAGCGGCCAAATACATACCCGGGCAACGCAAAGGAGACCAGCTAGTATATATAGTACAGCATCACATTTAAAAGCATGATGAACCTACATTTGTGACACCAAAGAAGATCACAATAAAAACTACCAAACACAGCAAATAACACTTGCTTCAGTTAAATAGCTCACGTTTTCATAAGTGCATAATGCACAAATAACTTTTTGCAGACTCATGACCAGTGTATTTCTCAAAACAGCTTCATTCTAACGATATACAGTGCTGCCCATAATTATTCATACCCCTAGCATATTTTGACTTAAAGGGAACCTAGAGAGAGGGGTATGGATATTTCCTTTTAAACAATACCAGTTGCCTGGCTATGCTACTGATCTATTTGGCTGCAGTAGTGGCTGAATCACAGACCTGAAACAAGCATGGAGCTAATCCAATCTGACTTCAGTCAGAGCACCTGATCGACATGCTTGTTCAGGGGCTGTTGCTGAAAGCATTAGAGACACAGGATCAGCAGGAGAGTTAGGCAACTGATATTATTTTAGAAGGAAAAATCCCAGGGGCGTAGCAATAGGGGGTGCAGAGGTAGCGACCGCATCGGGGCCCTTGGGCCAGAAGGGCCCCGAAGGGCCTTCCCTCAACTACAGTTTAAGCGCTCTATTGGTCCTGTGCTCATAAAAATCACTTCTATACATACTTTGAATAGTGGTAATCATTAACAAACTGTTCCCCATTCCCTTCTTGCACCTCTGACACTGTCGTTGCCATTGGCAGGTTTTGGTGCGCCGTATCAATTGTTATGTGTAGAGTACTTGGGGGGGCCCCATTGTAAAACTTGCATCGGGGCCCACAGCTCCTTAGCTACGCCACTGAAAAATCCATATCCTTCTCAGCTTAGGTTCCCTTTAAAGTTACTTTTATTCAACTAGCAAGTCATTCTTTGACAGGAAATGACATAGGTGTCTCCCAAAAGATAAGAGGATGTACAAGAGGCATTATTACATGTGAGCAAAAAGTGTCCAGTCCAAAATTATTCATACCCTTCATAAACTGTCACAGTCTGTGGGAAAGTCCAAAGTTCTATACTATTCCAAATAGTCCAAGCTGTTCTAAAGCATCCTAATTAGCCTGATTAATTGGGAACAGCTGTTTTAACCTCCCTGGCGGTATGATATGTGCGGCTGCGCGGCCGTGGGAGGGTTTTTTCAAATTTTTTTTTTAGCATGTAGCTAGCCTAGCGCTAGCTACATGCTTCCCCCCTCCCTGCTGCGTCCCCCCGTACTCGCCGATCGCTGCCACTTCCCCATAAGGAAATCCCGTTCTGAACGGGATTTCCTTGAGGGCTACCCCCGTTGCCATGGCGACGAACGGAGTGACGTCATCGGCGTCGCCGACGCCATGACGTCACAGGGAATCCCGATCCACCCCATAGTGCAGCCTGGTGGCGATTGGCCAGGCTGCGCAAGGGGTTTGCGGGGGGGGGGGGGAGCCTGTATCGCGGCGGGTAGTGGCGCATTGGCGGTGGCGATCAGACCAAACACACAGCTAGCAAAGTGCTAGCTGCGTGTTTAAAAAAAAATTATGTAAATCGGCCCAGCAGGGCCTGAGCGGCACCCTCCGCCAAGGAGGTTAACCAACTCAACAGGTGAAAAACAGCAGCTCTCTGCAGTTTGTGGACATGCATAGCTAAGACAAAGGAGCTCAGTGAAGACCCGTGGCTGCTCACAAGTTAGGAAAGGGCTACAAGGCGATATCCAAATGTTTTCAAGTTTCAGTTGCTACAGTGCAAAGTATTACTAAAAAATACAAGATATTCCGCACTGTGAAAAATTAAGAGGATGTGGTCGGAAGCCAAAAGTGTCACCTGTGCTGGCTAAGAGGATATTGAGAGAGGTGAAAAAGAATCCACGTCCATCCTGGTGAATCTGGGCTCTGCTGGTGGCAATGTCTCAAGGCAGAATATCCAACGGATATGTGGCTGCAGTGCTCTGAGAAAGTTCAGTTGTTCATGTAAGACTTCACTGCAGTGCTCCGATGTCTGATCTTCTTCCCCCCACCTAGCATCTCCCAGCGTCAACCAGCACTTTCTCCGCTCTCTGCAGCTATGGAGGACTGATAGCCGGGCAGAACTTGTGATTAATGGCCCGGTCGGAAACTGGGCGCTTCTCTCACACAATGCATACACTATTGTCTTAATCAAGACGAGCCCTATCAGTACAAATGGTAGATAAAAGAGGTGCTTTTATTATATAAATAGAACATTATAAAACAGAGGCTGTCTACTATAGAGATGTCTCTGTAGCTAAATATATATAGCAAACAAATCACTTTTTGTTTCTGTATCTGTCTGTGGGTGTTGGTACCATGTGTCCATTGGGGGTCTTTGCCTATCCCCCTGCAGTGCAGGCTGAAGTAGCCAACCGCGGTGTGGCTATCCCCACAACTGGCTATGCACCCAAAAAAAAAATATTTAACAGACGTGCGGGTCAGTGGGATAAGTGGTCTTGTCTGCACAGTGTGTGGCTGCGCCAACAAACCCCACTTCAGACCCTTAAATACAGAACAGTGCGAAGTCGGGGGTACACATGTTGGACGGAGAAATCCTATAAAGTGCTCATAATATATACAGTGCTACCTAACCCTAGACCGGTTTCACCCTAACAGCTTCATCAGGAGGTGCTCAAATGGTGCAACAATACATATTTACAATATATACATAGTCCCCCCCACCACTGTACATATACATATCTCTGCTCAAGGGGTCGTTTTCATCAGTAGGAGGGATGGGGTTTGATGGATTTACCACTGGTGATTGTTTTTCCCTCTCTTTTGACCAGTGTAATCCCATTTTTTTCGATCTCTCAGGGACAGTTGACTGTCTATTGGTTTTATACTCTGGTGTGGGGTTGCTGACAGCTTCCTCTAAAAAACCACCCACCGCTCCTCTCTTCTCGTATTGTTTGTTATGAGGAGTCTTATTCCTGTTGGGCTTGTTATATCTAGGTTTGTGTGGGTATTTGTTCTTCCTCGTCTGTTCCTTCCCAGAAATACCGGACTTGCTGCCTGATTGACAGTCACTATCAGATACTGAGGTGTGGTCAGTATCGGGGTGCGTGTTAGTTGGCCCCGTCGCTGGCCCCACTTTCTCTGACCAGTTGTATACTCGTCCTGTCTTAAAGAGAATCTGTATTGTTAAAATCGCACAAAAGTAAACATACCAGTGCGTTAGGGGACATCTCCTATTACCCTCTGACACAATTTCGCCGCTCCTCGCCGCATTAAAAGTGGTTAAAAACAGTTTTAAAAAGTTTGTTTATAAACAAACAAAATGGCCACCAAAACAGGAAGTAGGTTGATGTACAGTATGTCCACACATAGAAAATACATTCATACACAAGCAGGCTGTATACAGCCTTCCTTTTGAATCTCAAGAGATTATTTGTGTGTTTCTTTCCCCCTTCTGCTCTCATGCACTGAAGTTTCAGGCTGCTTGTTTCTTCCTGCAAACAGCTTTGCCCTTGTCTGTAATTCCTAAGTATGTGAAAGCCCAGCCAGCTCAGAGGACGATTTATCCAGCTTGTAAAAGATAAGAGAGAAGAGAGAAGCTGCTCTAATCCTAAATAACACACAGGCAGTGTGCATACAGGGGCCTGGAAGGGGGAGTTCATAGCAGAACCACAACACTGAAGAACTTGGCAGCCTTCCAGACACAGGCTGACAAGTCTGACAAGAGAGAGATAAGTTGATTTATTACAGAGACAGTAATAGTATAAAGTGCTGCAGTAAGCTAGAACACATTAGAATAGCTTTTTGAACTTGTAGAATGATAAAAAAACAGGATGCAATTTTTGTTACGGAGTCTCTTTAAAGTCGTTATTGTCACGATTAAACTTTTTCAGTTTCTTACTGTAATAGATAGTGGAGATGCCGCCGCGGCGGTAAGCGGCATGGCAGCTGTCTCCGTGTCTCAGCCGGCGGCCTCCGCCGCGCAGTTCCATGTTGAAGTTTTGCCTGGTCCCTCAGTTGCACATAGACTGAGGGCTACGTGCGTGCGCGCCAGGCGACAGAACCTTTATGCGAGTAGAAGGGGAGTCAACTGATCAGCTGGTCAGCTGACTCCAGCAGTGCTCCGGATTGGCTGAGCGACTGAGGCGGCGCTATGGAGCGCTCTTGGTATATATAGGACCTGCCTGTCAGTTGCTCTTCATCTGCTGTTACAAATGCTACGTTTTAGCACTCAGACCTTAGTCAGATCCCAAAGTGTGCTAGAACCAGCAGGAGCTGGGGATCCACACTTAGCCAGATTCTGTTGATAGCTTAAAGTACTAATTGAATTATATTATTTGTTATGACCCTCTGCTAGCCTTGACTACTCTTCTGCCTACTGATTCTGTGCCTATGCCTATCTGATCTTGTTGCCGACTCAGCTTGAACCTTACTCTGATTCTGTCTTCTGTCTTTGTACCGTATCTGTCCGTGTGTTGCCGTATCTGCTTGTCTGACTCTCCTGCCCTCACCAGTGAGCTTAGTTCTGGTGAGGGATCCTCAGTATAGCAATCACCTGCTCCTCAGGTTGATAGCTGCAGTACAGTCTTAATCACCTGCTCCTCAGGTTGATAGCTGCAGTACAGTCTTAATCACCTGCTCCTCAGGTTGATAGTTGCAGTACAGTCTTAATCACCTGCTCCTCAGGTTGATAGCTACAGTACAGTCTGAATCACCCGCTCCTCGGGGGATAAGTACCTTCTGTCTTACTGTGCATCACCCGCTCCTCGGGTGACCCGATCACTAGTTCATCTGCGTCTCCAGCCTGCTGGAGTACTGATTCCAGTGTTCTATAGAGATACCTCCCTCTACCAGCTCCTCTGGGAAAGTGGGTATCTCCATCTATATTTACTGTTGCACCAAACACTTATCTTACACCTGGTTGTCCTGTGTCTTGCTATTAGTGTTGGGCGAACATCTAGATGTTCGGGTTCGGGCCGAACAGGCCGAACATGGCCGCGATGTTCGGGTGTTCGACCCGAACTCCGAACATAATGGAAGTCAATGGGGACCCGAACTTTTGTGCTTTGTAAAGCCTCCTTACATGCTACATACCCCAAATTTACAGGGTATGTGCACCTTGGGAGTGGGTACAAGAGGGAAAAAAATTTAGCAAAAAGAGCTTATAGTTTTTGAGAAAATTGATTGTAAAGTTTCAAAGGAAAAATTGTCTTTTAAATGCTGAAAATGTCATGTTTCTTTGCACAGGTAACATGGTTTTTACCGCCAGGCAGTCATAAATGTAATAAAGAGAAGAGGTTCCATAAACAGGGACCGGTAACGCTAACCCAGCAGCAGCAGCAGCACACGTGATGGAACAGGAGGAGGCGCAGGAGGAGAAGGCCACGCTTTTTGAGACACAACAACCCAGGCCTTGCATGAGGACAAGAAGCGTGCGGATAGCATGCTTTTTACCGCCATGCAGTCATAAATGTAATAAAGATAAGAGGTTCAATAAACAGGGACCGGTAACGCTAACCCAGCAGCAGCAGCAGCACACGTGATGGAACAGGAGGAGGCGCAGGAGGAGAAGGCCACGCTTTTTGAGACACAACAACCCAGGCCTTGCATGAGGACAAGAAGCGTGCGGATATAGCAGCAATGCTTTTTGCCGCCATGCAGTCATAAATGTAATAAAGAGAAGAGGCTCAATAAACAGGGACCGGTAACGCTAACCCAGCAGCAGCAGCAGCACAGAGCACACGTGACGGAACAGGAGGAGG
Organism: Hyperolius riggenbachi; assembly: GCF_040937935.1. Classification (NCBI taxonomy): domain Eukaryota; kingdom Metazoa; phylum Chordata; class Amphibia; order Anura; family Hyperoliidae; genus Hyperolius; species Hyperolius riggenbachi. The sequence continues at coordinate 117,773,920 of NC_090656.1, forward strand.
CGCAGGAGGAGAAGGCCACGCTTTGAGACACAACAACCCAGGCCTTGCATGAGGACAAGAAGCGTGCAGATAGCATGCTTTTTACCGCCATGCAGTCATAAATGTAATAAAGATAAGAGGTTCAATAAACAGGGACCGGTAACGCTAACCCAGCAGCAGCAGCAGCAGCACAGAGCACACATGATGGAACAGGAGGAGGCGCAGGAGGAGAAGGCTACGCTTTGAGACACAACAACCCAGGCCTTGCATGAGGACAAGAAGCGTGCGGATATAGCAATGCTTTTTGCCGCCATGCAGTCATAAATGTAATACAGATGAGAGGTTCAATAAACAGGGACCGGTAACGCTAACCCAGCAGCAGCAGCAGCACAGAGCACACGTGATGGAACAGGAGGAGGCGCAGGAGGAGAAGGCCACGCTTTTTGAGACGCAACCCAGGCCTTGCATGAGGACAAAAAGCGTGCGGATATAGCAATGCTTTTTGCCGCCATGCAGTCATAAATGTAATACAGATGAGAGGTTCAATAAACAGGGACCGGTAACGCTAACCCAGCAGCAGCAGCAGCACAGAGCACACGTGATGGAACAGGAGGAGGCGCAGGAGGAGAAGGCCACGCTTTTTGAGACGCAACCCAGGCCTTGCATGAGGACAAAAAGCGTGCGGATATAGCAATGCTTTTTGCCGCCATGCAGTCATAAATGTAATACAGATGAGAGGTTCCATAAACAGGGACCGGAAACGCTAACCCAGCAGCAGCAGCACACGTGATGGAACAGGAGCAGGCGCAGGAGGAGAAGGCCATGCTTTTTGAGACACAACAACCCAGGCCTTGCATGAGGACAAAAAGCGTGCGGATATAGCAGCAATGCTTTTTGCCGCCATGCAGTCATAAATGTAATACAGATGAGAGGTTCAATAAACAGGGACCGGAAACGCTAAACCATCCCAGATGTTCATTGGTCATGTTACTTGGTTGGGGTCCTGGAGTGTTGCGTAGTCATTTCCAATCCAGGATTGATTCATTTTAATTTGAGTCAGACGGTCTGCATTTTCTGTGGAGAGGCGGATACGTGAACCTTGCAGGCAACGGCATTCTTCAAGCTTCGGGTTATTTTGCTGACCACGTGCTCATGCAACTCAGGCACTGCAGAGCGCGCAAAGTGGTAGCGGCTGGGAACCACGTAACGTGGGATGGCCACTGACATCATGCCCTTGAAGCTGTTTGTCTCCACCACTCGATATGGCAGCATTTCGCAGGCCAGAAGCTTGGCTATGCTGGCTCTTACTGCCACGGCCCGGGGGTCATTTGCTGGCAATTTCCTCTTGCGCTCAAACATCTCCGAGACAGACAACTGAACCGTAGGGCTGCACAACGAAGGGCTGTTGGTTGTTGTGTTTGATGAACACTGGGAGACCTCAAGAGCACTACTCCGGAAAGTGACAGTGTCAGCGTCATCTGATTTTTTGGAATGTTTTGAACCACGCAATGGCTGGGCTACTGCTGCTGCTGAGGCGGGTCTGGTGGTGAGTCTGGTGAACCCAAGGGAGGCAGTGTTGCTGGTGGTACCCTGTCCTGCCGCGTTTGCCCACAGAGTGGGATGTTTGGATAGCATGTGGCGGCTCATGCTGGTGGTGGAGAGGTTGTTAATACTTTTCCCCCTGCTCAGGCGGGTCTTGCACACCTTGCAAATCGCCATGGTAACATCCTCAGTGCAGTCTTCAAAGAAAGCCCAGAATTTGGAGCACCTGCCTTGCTGGCGATTTCTGTTTGCGCCTCTTTTGCCTCTCACTTGAACTTCCACGCTTGTGGTGCCTGAAATTGCGCGCCGCCTACCTTGTGGCACAAGGCGAACTCGTGCAGCAGTGGGTTCTTCAACAGACTCATCTGTGCTGCTGCTACGACGGCGATGTTCTCGTTCACAAACAAAATCTGGGTCTATGTCCACATTGTCCATACCCTCCTCTTCCATCTCCTCAAACTCGTCATATGTCATTGTGGGGGGCCGCCGCCGTGGAGTACAGCTCCCCAGCACAACCGTCAGGGGAAACACCTCTTCCCTTGCCCCTCCCTCTTTCACCGGATTTCTTCCTCATTTCACTTATCCTTACAGTACACGCTGACTGGCAGCAGTACAGTGGCAGTACAGAAATGCTATACAGTGGTGGGTGAGCGGTGTACCACTATTGCCAGCAGCGACACAGAGCACAATGCTATACAGTGGCGGGTGAGCGGTGTACTACTGTTCCCAGCAGACAAAGAGTGGCAGTAAACACAATGCTATATAGTGTGGCTGAGCCGTGTACACAGAGTGGCAGTAAACACAATGCTATATAGTCTGCTATATAGTCACCCCGAACGGGGTGATGTTCTGCAGCACCCGAACAGTGGCGAACACTGTTCGCCCAACACTACTGGGAACGCAGATTTTAGTACCTAAACACACGATACAACATGTTTTCCGGGGTCGGACTCTGAGGCACATACAGATGGTCCCGATCATCATCCTCATCATACAACTCTTCTCCTGAGTCTGACCCACCCACCACCTCTGCCACCCCAACATCCCCAGACACAGTCACAGACCCCTCATCGTCCTCAACATTAACTTGGGATGCTGGCCTGAGCCCGACCTCCTCCTCCACATCAGGCCCCATCATCCCCTCAATGGCAGCCCTCATTAATCGCTCTGGCGCCGGACCGATGGACACAACGTTCTCCTCCGGGGAGGGCTGCTGCTGACCACTGGCTGCTGGGGTGGATGTTATAGCTTGCGTGGGGCGTTGGCTGTTGCTGTTGTTGGGAGTGCTGCTCACAGCGGAGGTCTCTGAGGAACTCATGGTGAGCTCATATAGTGGTTGACGGTGAGTGGAGTATTACTGATCCCAGCAATATACACACTGACTGGCAGAGTACGCAATGCTATATAGTCTGGCTGAGCCGTGTACACAGAGTGGCAGTGAACAATGCTATATAGTCTGGCTGAGCGGTGTACACAGAGTGGCAGTACACACAATGCTATATAGTCTGGCTGAGCCATGTACACAGAGTGGCAGTAAACAATGGTATATAGTCTGGCTGAGCGGTGTACACAGAGTGTCAGTAAACAATGGTATATAGTCTGGCTGAGCGGTGTACACAGAGTGTCAGTAAACAATGGTATATAGTCTGGCTGAGCGGTGTACACAGAGTGTCAGTAAACAATGGTATATAGTCTGGCTGAGCGGTGTACACCGAGTGTCAGTAAACAATGGTATATAGTCTGGCTGAGCGGTGTACACAGAGTGTCAGTAAACAATGGTATATAGTCTGGCTGAGCGGTGTACACAGAGTGTCAGTAAACAATGGTATATAGTCTGGCTGAGCGGTGTACACAGAGTGTCAGTAAACAATGGTATATAGTCTGGCTGAGCGGTGTACACAGAGTGGCAGTACACACAATGCTATATAGTCTGGCTGAGCGGTGTACACAGAGTGGCAGTACACACAATGCTATAGAGTCTGGCTGAGCGGTGTACACAGAGTGGCAGTACACACAATGCTATGTAGTCTGGCTGAGCGGTGTACACAGAGTGGCAGTAAACACAATGCTATATATAGCGTGGCTGAGCGAGGTGCACAGTGGCAGTACACACAATGCTATATAGTCAGGCTGAGCCGTGTACACAGAGTGGCAGTACACACAATGCTATATAGTGTGGCTGAGCGAGCGGTGTACTACTATTCCCAGCAGACACAGAACAGTAAACACAATGCTATATAGTGTGGGTGAGCGAGCGGTGTACCACTATTCCCAGCAGACACAGAACAGTAAACAGAATGCTATATAGTGTGGCTGAACGAGCGGTGTACCACTATTCCCAGCAGACACAGAACAGTAAACAGAATGCTATATAGTGTGGCTGAGCGAGCGGTGTACCACTATTCCCAGCAGACACAGAACAGTGAACAGAATGCTATATAGTGTGGCTGAGCGAGCGGTGTACTACTATTCCCAGCAGACACAGAACAGTAAACAGAATGCTATATAGTGTGGCTGAGCGAGGTACACAGAGTGGCAGTAAACAGAATGCTATATAGTGTGGCTGAGCGAGCGGTGTACTACTGTTCCCAGCAGCGACACACAATGACTGGGGGGGACCCTGGCTAGCGTGGCTGGAGAGCGAACTACCCTGCCTGCCTACCCAAAGCTAAACCCACAGAGAAATGGCGGAGATATGACGTGGTTCGGGTATTTATTTACCCGAACCACGTGACCGTTCGGCCAATCAGAGCGCGTTCGGGCCCGAACCACGTGACCCGTTCGGCCAATCACAGCGCTAGCCGAACGTTCGGGGAACGTTCGGCCATGCGCTCTTAGTTCGGCCATGTGGCCGAACGGTTTGGCCGAGCACCGTCAGGTGTTCGGCCGAACTCGAACATCACCCGAACAGGGTGATGTTCTGCAGAACCCGAACAGTGGCGAACACTGTTCGCCCATCACTACTTGCTATACTCGCATTATTGGTGATTCTGAAGATCACCACATAATCAGGTATAGCATCTGTATTATTGGTGATACTGCAGATCACCAATAATCAGAAAATCTGTCCTTGCTGACACCGATCGTTACAGAACAGCAGACCAAAACATTATGGATGCACTGCGTAGTCAGGTTGAAGTCCTGACCACCGCGGTAAACAATCTTACCGGGGTGATCAATACCCAACAGACTCAGATCACTCAACTGTCTGGGACAGTTCAGGTACTTCAAACAACTATTGATACAGTGCGATCCCCTTCAGTCACGGACCTTCGCATGTCCGTACCCGAAAAGTTTTCTGGACATAGATCTGACTTTCAGAATTTCAGAAATCGTGTGCTATCCTATTTTGAGTTGAGGCCTAATCTGTCAGGATCTGAGAACCAGAGGGTAACGTTTATAAAGACCCATTTGTCAGGAGACTCACAAACATGGGCATATAGTCTGCACGCAAAGCATGAGGCTTTATCCTCAGTTCACGGCTGAGAGGAAACTAAAGATTCTCAGAGTCGTAATCCGGTGGAGGTTTATGCCGCAGAGTTTAGGTGGTGGGATGTATCAGCTAGATGGGCAACATATGCGTTATTAGCCTGTTTCCTGTCAGGATTGTCCGATGCAGTTTCTGATCTGATGCTAGAGCATCCTGAGCCTAAATCCCTAGACGAGGCAATTTCGTTGGCGGTACGGGTTGATCGCCGCTATCAAAAACGAACCCGTGGGAAAAACGCTGTAAGATCTATTTCCTACGCCTCTTCTCCACCCTCGTCACCACAGGACGAACCGATGAAAATCGGTCAGTCTAGGTTAACGCAAGTGGAAAAGAATCGCAGAAGGTCAGAAAGACTCTGTCTATATTGTGCTGAAGAGGGTCACATTGTCCAGAATTGTTCTAAAAAGTCGGGAAACGCTGCCGCCTAGGTGTAGTCAGAGGTAATGCCCCAGGTGAGCCATAGGTACCTCTAAATAACAACTGCTTGCTCCTCCCTTGCTCCATTACCTGGGAGGGTCGGGCCACGCACACAGAGGCATTCGTAGACTCAGGTTCTGCAGCCAATTTTATAGATCATGACTTTGTCAAAAAATTGGGGATTCCTTTACTCCCGTTAGACCGTCAGATTCTGATCACAGCGGTAGATGACTCTCCGTTACAATGTACACAGCCTCTTTCCCAGACTCCCTTGTTGTTGTGTGAAATAAGGGTTCTACATAAGGAGAAACTACAGTTCTTTGTCCTGCAAATGGCAACCTCTACCATAATCCTCGGTATGCCCTAGTTGCAACTACACTCCCTTCAGATCGACTGGGCTTCAGGTCAGCTACAGAGCTGGTCAGCCCATTATCATCATCATTGTTTGGAGAAAGTTGCTGTTTGCGCCACCAAGGTTCAGGTGAAAGGGGTGCCAGTGCAGTACGCAGAATTTTCTGACGTGTTTTGTCCAAAATCAGCAGAGAAACTCCCACCACACCGGAGCTTCGACTGTCCTATAGAGTTAAGATCAGGTTGTATGCCCCCTAGAGGTCATCTCTATAATCTGTCGGGGCCAGAGAAGCTGGCTATGCAGGAATACATTAAGGAAAACTTGGCCAAGGGCTTTATCCGTTCCTCCCAGTCACCAGCAGGGGCTGGGTTATTTTTTGTACAGAAAAATGACGGTGGGCTTCGACCTTGTATTGACTATCGGGGGTTAAATAAGATCACAGTAAAGAATCGTTATCCACTGCCTTTGATTGACGATTTGTTTGCTCAAGTGACCAATGCCAGTATCTTCTCTAAGTTAGACCTACGAGGGGCATACACCCTTGTACGCATTAGAGACAGTGATGAATGGAAGACGGCATTCAACACGCCCGATGAGCACTACGAGTATCTGGTCATGCCCTTCGGGTTGTGTAATGCCCCTGCCGTCTTCCAAGAGTTGATCAATGAAGTCTTTAGGGAAGTTCTGGGAAAATTTGTGCTAGTGTATCTGGATGATATACTGATTTTCTCACCCAATCTAACAGAACATCGGAAACACGTGAAGTTTGTTTTAAGAAAATTGAGGCAGAACTCGTTGTATGCGAAGTTAGAGAAATGCCTTTTCGAAGTCACTAAAGTCCCTTTCTTGGGATATATTATTTCCACTTCAGGTCTCTCCATGGATCCTGAAAAAGTCTCTGCTGTATTGGAGTGGCCTCAACCTGTAGGATTGAAGGCACTCCAAAGATTTCTAGGCTTCGCCAATTACTACAGGAAGTTCATCTAAGGGTTTTTTTCTGTAAAGTCAACCCTCACTAACCTTACCAAGAAAGGGGCTGACACTTACCATTGGTCAGCAGAGGCACAGTCTGCCTTTGCTACGTTAAAAAGGTTATTTTGTTCTGCTCCCATTTTGAGACACGTGGATGTCACCTTCCCCTTCATTGTTGAGGTGGATGCATCAGAGATTGGGGTTGGGGCTGTGCTGTCTCAGCGCTCTGGCCTTCATCCCTTCATCCCTGTGCCTTCTTTTCTCGTAGGTTCTCTCCAGCCGAGAGGAACTACGATATTGGCAATCGGGAGCTCTTGGACATTAAGCTAGCCTTTGAAGAATAGTGCCATTGGCTTGAAGGGGCAGAACATACGATCACGGACTATACTGATCATAAAAATTTGGAGTACATCGAAGGGGCCAAAAAACGTAGCCCCCAACAGGCTTGCTGGTCCTTGTTCTTTTCAAGGTTCAGATTTGTTATAGCGTATACACCGGGAAGTAAGAATGTCAAAGCAGATGCATTATCTAGGTGTTTTGAGCCCGAGACAGTTCAGCCATCAACCCCTGAGCCCATCTTACCTCAAAGACTGGTGGTGGCAGCCACGGAAACCTGGCAGGATTGGGCGGTTACCCTAGGGCCTTACCAGCAGGATATCCCAGAAGGGAAGCCCGAGGGGGTTCTGTTTGTGCCACTTCCCTTTCGCTTACAACTCCTACAATTGTTTCACGCCCATAAGAATGCAGGGCATCCCGGGGCTGCTCAAACTCAGGACCTACTGGCCAGATGTGTATGGTGGCCTTCTTTGGTACTTGATTGCAAAGAGTTTGTGAGAGAGTTCTCTGTGTGTGCCAGAAATAAGCCCTCTCGTCAAGCACCAGTGGGTACGCTGCAGCCTTTGCCGGTGCCAAGTGAACCATGGACTTATTTGTCTATGGACTTTGTAGGAGAACTCCTCAGGTCTGAGGACAAGATGGTCATCTGGGTGGTAGTTGATAGGTTCAGTAAAATGGCTCATTTCGTCCCGCTGAAAGGACTTCCCTCGGCCCAGGAATTGGCCGATCTCTTTATTCAGCACATTTTCCGGCTGCATGGCTTTCCGGAGAATGTGGTGTCAGATAGGGGAGTCCAGTTTGTGTCTAAATTCTGGAGAGCCTTTTGCCACCAGCTCGGTATGGACCTGTCATTTTCATCAGGCTACCACCCACAGACCAATGGACAGACCGAAAGGGTTAACCAGTCCCTGGAGCAATTTCTCAGGTGTTATGTGGCAGATGCACAGTCAGATTGGGTAAAGTTCCTGCCATTTGCAGAATTTGCACATAATAATCTGAAGAGTTCCTCTTCAGGTTTTTCTCCTTTCCAGGTGGTTTCGGGGAGATCTCCCAAATTTTCTCCAATACCAGTGGCATCTTCTCCTTTTCCGGCTCTAGAGGATTGGCAAAGGGCATTAAAGGAGATTTGGGTGCTAGTTAAAAGGAATCTGGGGAAAGCCTTCCAGACTCAGAAAAAACAGGCGGATAAGAGGCGGTCTGTAGAGTGGAAGTTTTCCCCAGGAGACATGATGTGGGTGTCTACTTTGCATCTGGCGTTAAAGCAACCATCACCTAAGTTTGGACTTAGATTTGTAGGCCCATATCCTGTGTCCAGAAAGGTTAATGATGTGACATATGTGATTGATCTCCTAGCTAGCATGAGAGGTGTGAGATCATTTCATGTTTCTTTGCTGAAGCCTGCCGTGCATGTGGATTCCTCTCCCGCCCCCCCCCCCCCCTGTGATGATTGATGGCCAACCTGAGTATGAGATCGAGAAGATTTTAGAGTCTCGATTGGTGCAGAATTCTGTACAGTACCTGGTCCATTGGAAGGGGTATGGCCTGGAAGAGAGAACTTGGGTGCCGGATTGCCGCATGCATGCCGAGGAGCTAAAAAAAGAGTTTCACGAGTTACACCCTGAGAAGCCGTGTAAGTAGTGTCCGGGGTCCACTCCTCGGGGGGGGGGGGGGGGGGGTACTGTAATAGATAGCGGAGATGCCGCCGCGGCGGTAAGCGGCATGGCGGCTGTCTCCGTGTCTCAGACGGCGGCCTCCGCCGTGCAGTTACATGTTGGAGTTTTGCCTGGTCCCTCAGTTGCACATAGACTGGTGACAGGACCTTTATGCAAGTAGAAGGAGAGTAAGCTGATCAGCCGGTCAGCTGACTCCAGCAGTGCTCCGGATTGGCTGAGTGACTGGGGCGGCGCTGTGGAGCGCTCTTGGTATATATAGGACCTGCCTGTCAGTTGCTCTTCGTCTGCTGTTGCAAATGCTACGTTTTAGCACTCAGACCTTAGTCAGATCCCAAAGTGTGCTAGAACCAGCAGGAGCTGGGGATCCACACTTAGCCAGATTCTGTTGATAGCTTAAAGTACTAATTGAATTGTATTATTTGTTATGACCCTCTGCTAGCCTTGACTACTATTCTGCCTACTGATTCTGTGCCTATGCCTATCTGATCTTGTTGCCGACTCAGCTTGAACCTTACTCTGATTCTGTCTTCTGTCTTTGTACCGTATCTGTCCGTGTGTTGCCATATCTGCTTGTCTGACTCTCCCGCCCTCACCAGTGAGCTTAGTTCTAGTGAGGGATCCTCAGTATAGTAATCACCTGCTCCTCAGGTAGATAGCTGCAGTACAGTCTTAATCACCTGCTCCTCAGGTTGATAGCTGCAGTACAGTCTTAATCACCTGCTCCTCAGGTTGATAGCTGCAGTACAGTCTTAATCCCCTGCTCCTCAGGTTGATAGTTGCAGTACAGTCTTAATCACCTGCTCCTCAGGTTGATAGCTACAGTACAGTCTGAATCACCCGCTCCTCGGGGGATAAGCACCTTCTGTCTTACTGTGCATCACCTGCTCCTCGGGGGACCCAATTACTACTTCATCTGCGTCTCCAGCCTGCTGGAGTACTGATTCCAGTGTTCTATAGAGATACCTCCCTCTACCAGCTCCTCTGGGAAAGTGGGTATCTCCATCTATATTTACTGTTGCACCAAACACTTATCTTACACCTGGTTGTCCTGTGTCTTGCTATACTCGCATTATTGGTGATTCTGCAGATCACCACATAATCAGGTTATAGCATCTGTATTATTGGTGATACTGCAGATCACCAATAATCAGAAAATCTGTCCTTGTTGACACCGATCGTTACACTTACTCTTAATCTCGTCACGATAGCTATTTACTTTATGTTGTAATTTACTTTCATACTTTTCAAAGTCGGGGTGTCCTGATTGTTCGAGTAGAACTTTCTGTTCTGCAGTCAGTTTGTCTCGTAATTTCTGGGTGAATTTTAATTCGTAGTCATGCAGATATTTCATCAACTCAAGAGTTTGTTTAGTCTTCAGTTCCTCCCATCCCGTCATAAACTCTTTATCATCAGTGTGTGAATGTGGTCTGACAAGGTTGCGCAAACCCCTAACAGTGATCTGCTCCTTTAAGGAGCAGTGTATGAGCGCCGGCGCCTCCCATCGTGACGTGTCTAGGAAGGAGGCCCGGGTTGCTATGGCTACATGTATACAGAGGGCCCTCCAGCAGTGACACCGGCGGAAGTGACGTCACCCGTTGTCTCATTATGGGGAAAGACGTGCGTCCAGCCCATAGCGATGGAATACACAGAGTCCAGGGCTGGATGTATGCGCTCATCTGTATTCAGAGGTTCTTCACCTGTGGACCTCAACATGCATTAGCAGTAATACAGGTAACGATGACTCCACCCCGGGGGGGGGGGGTTGTCTTTGTCGGTCTGCTATATTTAAACCACATGCAAACAGTCTTTTTCTGCTCTGACTTGGGCTAATTTGTGTGTGTAGGGGGACACTCTGTCCGTGTACAGTGGTGGGGGGGACTATGTATATATTGTAAATATGTATTGTTGCACCATTTGAGCACCTCCTGATGAAGCTGTTAGGGTGAAACCGGTCTAGGGTTAGGTAGCACTGTATATGTTATGAGCACTTTATAAGATTTCTCCGTCCAACATGTGTACCCCCGACTTCGCACTGTTCTGTATTTAAGGGTCTGAAGTGGGGTTTGTTGGCGCAGCCACACACTGTGCAGACAAGACCACTTATCCCACCGACCCGCACGTCTGTTAATTTTTTTTTTTTTTTGGGTGCATAGCCAGTTGTGGGGATAGCCACACCGTGGTTGGCTACTTCAGCCTGCACTGCAGGGGGATAGACAAAGACCCCCCATGGACACATGGTACCAACACCCACAGACAGATACAGAAACAAATAGTGATTTGTTTGCTATATATATTTAGCTACAGAGACATCTCTATAGTAGACAGCCTCTGTTTTATATCGTTATATTTATATAATAAAAGCACCTCTTTTATCCACCATAATACTGATAGGGCTCGTCCTGATTAAGACAATAGTGTATGTATTGTATTTCCCTGGTACGCATTTGGAAAGTGTATCATCTCACACAATGCAGCCTGTTAGTGTGTAAACCAGGGGACAGGCAAGTTGGACTTCTGGCAGCCTAACCTGGGTCAACTGTCTCCTAATCATGCCAGGACAGTACTCATGCATTCTCCCCGGGCCAGCTCATAATATCACTCCATAATCCACTCTCTTCAGCAGGCTGGGCTGGAAAATTACAGGCAGCGTGAACCACTCACTGGTGATTGGCTGGCAGTGCCGGGCCAGCCAATCCAAAAAGAGAGCAGGGAAATCTGTATGATATAACTCAGATGGAGCTAGTTTTCCAGCAGACGATGCGCTGGTAAAATTTTTTATACTGGTGCCGGCTTTATAAAGGAATTTCCGGCCATGCGGGTCAGATACTGGCTGGGCGGCCCTGGGGGAGATTTAGAGGGGGCTGACAAGTTGACAGCTGTGGCTGAAGCCTGGGTAAGCCCCAGTATGGCGCCGCCACTGAGGAGCATAACCCCAATCAGATTACTGACAAGGCCTTGTTGGCAATGTTTGGAGAGCCCACAAGCAGCAATGGGGGACTGGAGAATGCCAAGGGAAACCTTATCCAGAGGCTTCCCTTTCCTTCTTATGTAATTATTGCATTGTGATTTTACATCTGAGTTTCAGCTCACGTACATTTTAAGGAAAAGCCTGTGAGTCTGTGAAAGGATGGAGGATATGAATACTCACCTCGGTAGTGAAAAGCCTCTGAATAGTCCTGGGGCATGTCCTTTGTTCTTCTGGCCATACCCCCGGTCATGTGCGAGAGCATATGTGCTGGGCATGTGTGAGTATGGTCTGCACATGCCCACATGCACTCACTCACAGAGGAAAAAAATCAGTGTGCATGACCAGTCCGGATGCATGGCCACGAGAAAAATATTTTACACACTCTTCAGAGGATTCCCACAACTGAGGAAAGTATCCATTTTAGTGGGGTTTCTTTTTCACTTCAGGTATGCTCTAAGCCTTGTGCATCCTCTAGTCTAGATACAAATTTACATTGTCAAAATATCGGCCTTTCGATTCATCTCAGATGAGCACATTGTTCCCCTCCTCACCCCACCCACTAGAAGCCTTTCTATCATGTACTGCCCTGTCTCCCTTCCTCCCCTCTCCACGGAGACTGTACGCATTGCTCTAGTATACCATTGTGATGTTCCTCTATGTCGCTTGATGTGCTTGTATTCTGTGCCTCAAATGGAAAGTGTGTCACACAACTTTAGGGTGTTGAGGAGGAATGTCAGACCAATTGCAGGTAATGTTTAATGCACACGTACGGTAGGTGTGTGGAGCACTGCATCTACATTTCTTGTGACAACATCAGTCATCTACCTCCTATACACCAGCAGTTCTGGATGTGATGCAACATGGCAAATATAGTTGCTTACTTGAAGGACCACCAACGCGAAATTCGTAAAATGTAAAGTACATGTAAACGCATACTAATAAGAAGTACGGTTTCTCCAGAGTAAAATGAGCCATAAATTACTTTTCTCCTTTGTTGCTGTCACTTACAGTAGGTTGTAGAAATCTGACAGAACCGACAGGTTTTGGACTAGACCACCTCCTTATGGGGGATTCTCAGTGTTTTAGTTTCAAAAGCACTTAATGAATGGCAGTTGCTCCGTCTAACTGCCAAAAAAAGTTTGCAGGGAGCAGGGAGGCTGGCCAGCATCATTATATAAATGCTTTTCAAGGAATGTCTTTATAAAGAGTAAAAGCCTTGCTGAGAATTCCCACGATGAACTAGTTCAAAACACTTATAATCAGAAAATAAAGTTTTCTATAAAAAAAAAAAATGCTTTTCATTAGACTGCATTTACAGAGTACCTTAGTTGCCATGTGATATGATGAGATAAACAAGTGTCTGTATAGTGCCAAGCATATTCATAACCAGGCTGTGTTGTTTTTTTTTTTTTTGGTTTTTTCTTTTCCTGCCTGAAAGAGTTAGGGCCCATTTCCACTGCTGCCAAATTGCAGCGATTTCCCATATGCAAATTTAAATGCAAAAGTTCAGCTGATTGAATCGCATGTGGGAAAAAAATGCTGCCTGATGCAGTTTTCCAGATGATTTCCGAATTACCATAGCCATGCATGGCACTGCTATAGGGAATCAGAGCCCAATATGGGCTTTCACCAGCCCCCTGCAGCTGTCCTGTGCCTGGGACGTCACGGAACGATCCTCCGGTCCCCTGCAATGGCTAAGCTTCGATTTTGGTGACAGAGCCAGTCGCCAGCCATTGCGCCTGCACAGTCCTAGCCACGCGCATCCTCAATCATCTTGCGATTATGCAGTATGAAATTTTCTCAGCCAGGGACTGGCTCTGTCACCGAAATCGAAGCTTAGCCACTGTGGGGGACCGGAGGATCGTTCTGTGATGGCACCGGCACAAGGCGACTGCAGAAGCCACAGGTTAGGTTCACTTGAGGTTTACTTTAAGCAGAATTGAATAATCTTCCTATTCAAAGTGTACATTGTTAAATGCAAGCAAAATTTCAGTAATTATTTATAGAGATGTTTCTCTTCTAGTGGCAGCTAATAATGAAGAAGTCTGCAGCACCTGGGGGAATGGATACATTCAAACATTCGATGGCAAATTTATTAGCAGAAATGGAAACTGTACCTATATTTTTGCCAAGCATTGCCTTCTACCAGATGAAGACTTTAGTATTGTCATCCGCAGAGCAAATGTAGGCAATGAAATACATGTTGTCTATATTTTAATGCAGCTGTTTGGCCAAGACATTGAAATTGATGGAAACGGGTAAGTAATATTTATAACCACACCCCAGTAAAAAAAAAAATAGACAATCACTTAAGATAGAAGGCTTTTGGATTCCTTACAACCTTCCCAGTCCTCACTGGTCCTCCCCTAATACCCCCACGAAGCCCCCTGTTGTAATGTTCATCTTTATTGTTGAAGAAGCTTTTGGGTCTCCTTGGAAGGCTACAGAAGTACTCAGGTCTCCTAGTGGCGGCGTACTGGCTCGAAGAGGAGACCCAAAGACACAAAGAAAAACAAACAAACAAAAAGGAGAGAACTGGGAGCCCCTATGATGTAGTATGTAAAGTATTGCAGAAATGAAAGATAACAAAACCAGGTTGCCGAATGGCAACCACGGTTGTCAGCTTAAAAGTAGTGGAATCGACCACCAAGAGAGTGTTGACGTAGGCTAGTTTAGGGGAGGATTACTGGTGCCTCAAAATCCCCCCTATGACCAGCGCCAGTACAGTGCCTGGTGACAGGCAAAATAGATTATTGCAATCCTGGTCAGGTATCTCTTACCTGTTTCTGTGTTCCCCCCCATTCCCTTTATTCTTTGTCTCTCTCTCTCTCTCTCTCTCTCCTATTCTCTCCTGTATGTGTTTATTGTCTCCCCATTCCTGCCCCTCATGTTTTCCTTCTCCTTTCTCTCTCTCTTTCGCCCAATCTCTTGTTCCAAACACACACAGGGCTTGATTCACTAAATTATTATTATTTATTTATAAAGCGCCAACATACTCCGTGGCACTGTACAAAGTAGGAAAACAAACAAGGGATACATAATGATACAGACAATGATATACATCAAATATGGACACTGGTACAAAATACAGAACTGGTGATTACAATAGCAAACTTAACTTGATGACTAAAATTTATAAATGTATAACAGAGTGCAAGCTATTAAATGGATAACATTCCAAGATACAAAAGGGTGAGAGAGCCCTGCCCTTGCAAGCATACAATCTAAAGGAATGGGGTGGAAACAAGAGGTGGGGAAGTATACAGTATATATACAGGCAGTGCGTGATTAGGTTATTTAGTAAGAAGCAAATCTAGATGCGAGGTGGAAGGGCGCATGGTCTAAGATAGAGCATATGCTTGTCAGAAAAGGTGGGTTTTGAGGAAACGTTTAAAGATTTCAAAGGTGGGAGAGTGGCGGATGTGCTGTGGAAGGGCATTCCAGAGGAGGGGTGAGGCATGTGAGAAGTCTTGTATGCGTGAATGTGAGAAGGTAATTGTAGAAGAGGATAAAAGAAGCTCGTGTGCAGATCTGAGATTGCGGTTGGGTTGGTATCTGGAAACTAGTGAGGAGATGTACAAGGTAGGGAGATTGTGGAGAGCTTTGTAGGTTAGGGTTAAGAGTTTGAGCTGGATCCTCTGGTTGATTGGTAGCCAGTGAAGAGCTTGACAGAGGAGCAGCGGAGGAAGAGCGAGAGGAGAGATGAATGAGACGAGCAGCAGAGTTCAGTACAGATTGGAGGGGTGCTAGTTGGTTAGTTGGAAGTCCACCAAGCAATATATTGCAATAGTTCAAACAAGATATCATAGGAGCATGTACTAACATTTTGGTTGTGTCCTGAGAGAGAAAAGGTCGGATGCGTGCTATGTTTTTGAGTTGGAGATGACAGGAGCTGGTAAGGGAGTTGATGTGAGGAATAAATGAGAGGGAAGAATCAAATATTACCCCTAAGCACTGTGCTTTGGGAACTGAAGTTATAGGCATTTTGTTAACATTTATAATAATATTAGGAAAAGAGGCGGACAGAGATGGTGGAAAAACGATTAGTTCTATTTTATTCATATTGAGTTTTAAGAAGCGAGAGGACATGAAAGAGGATATAGCGGACAGACAGTCGGGAACCCATGTGAGGAGAGAGTTAAGGTCTGGGGACGAGAGGTACAGTTGTGTATCATCTGCATATAGGTGGTATTGAAAGCCAAATAAGTTGATTAACCTCCTTGGCGGTATGGACGAGCTCAGCTCGTCCATAATTGCCGCAGGGCACCGCTCAGGCCCTGGTGGGCTGATTTTCGTAATTTTTCTTTTAAACACACAGCTAGCACTTTGCTAGCTGCGTGTTAGGGATGATCGCCGCCACTCGCCGCCGATGCGCCGATACCCGCTGCGTAACAGGGCCCCCCGAGACCCCGTGCGCAGCCTGGCCAATCAGAGCCAAGCAGCACTGAGGGGTGGATCGGGACTCCCTGTCGATGATGTCATGCCGTTTGTCGCCATGGCAACGGGGAAGCCCTAAAGGAAATCCCGTTCAGAACAGGATTTCCGGATTGGCTTCATCGCCCGTGGCGTTCGGAGGGGTGGGAGGGATGCCACAGGGAGGGGGGAATCATGTAGCTAGCGCTAGGCTAGCTACATGATTTTAAAAAAAAATGCAAAAAATACTGCTGCCCGCCACCCTGGTGCAATCAATAGAACGCCAGGGTGGTTAAGTTACCAAGACCGTGCATGTAGATGGAGAAGAGGAGGGGACAGAGGGCAGAGCCTTGAGGTACTCCTACAGACAAAGAATGTGAAGAGGAGGCCTCATCTGAATAAGAAAAAGCGAAAGACCTTCCAGAGAGCCAGAGAGGTAGGAAGATATCCAGGAGAGAGTGAGACACTTTATTCCTATAGATGTAAGGATCTGTAGGAGTAAAGTGTAGTTGACAATGTCAAATGCTGATGACAGATCTAGAAGGATGAGTATGGAATAATAGCCTTTGGATTTAGCTGTGAGGAGATCATTGGCCACTTTAGTAAGGGCTGTTTCTGTGGAGTGGTTTGCCCGGAAGCCAGACTGGAAGTGATCAAGCAGGGAATTAGCAGATAAATACTGACTTAGTTCAGCATGAATGTGGCGATCAAGTAATTTAGATGCAAATGGGAGAAGTGATACTGGGTGGTAGTTGGCAAGTTCGGTGGGGTCTAGAGATTTTTTTTTACGTAGTAGTGTTACAACAGCCTTACTGAGTGAGGATGGAAAAATTCCAGTTGAGAGGAATAGGTTAAACAGTGATGTTAGGGGAGGGATGAGGATAGCTGTGGAATGAGATGGGATAGGATCCAAAGAGAAGGTAGTTAGATGAGACTTTGAGATAAGAGAGGAGAGAGAATGTTCAGAGAGTGGAGAGAAAGCGGAAAGAGAGCAATCGACAAGAGGAGTGGAGATGGAGTTTGAGGTCTGCGTGGAAAAAACACTATGGGCTTGATTCACAAAGCGGTGCTAACTGTTAGCACACCTGTGAAAACCCCCTTAGCACGTCTAAATGAGCTTTTCGCGCATAAAACTTTACGTGCGCACTGCACAGAGCTCAGGACGCTCTGCGCGAAGTGCCCATTAAAGCCTATGGGACTTAGCGCGCGCATATGACTTTGCGCACATAAAACTTTGTGCACTATATTTAGCGTGCGATCTGATTGAGAAAACCGGTGCTAACCTACTTAGCACCCTGGTTAGCGTGCCTAAAGACTTTAGATGTGCTAAGTAGGTTAGCACCGCTTTGTGAATCAAGCCCTATGGATTTTGGCAATTTTATCTGTAATGTATGTTGCAAATTCTTCAGCTGATAAGCATGAAGAAGGAGGAGGAGGGGGTGGACGGAGTAGGGAGTTGAAAGTGCTGAACAGGCGCTTTGGATTGTGTGTGTGGGAGGATATGAGGGAGGAAAATTATGATTGTTTTGCAGAACACAGTGATAACTCAAATATCACACCATATCAAAGATATCACACATTATCAAAGTTAACACGCCTTATCAGAGTAGCTTCGTGAGCGCTACGAACCCGCAGGGTCTCAGGGCAGGACGAGCGTCATTGCCAATTAGCAAGCATAAGTTTGTAGCGCTCGCTATGCTACTCTGATAGGGCATGTTAACTTTGATAAAGTGTGATATCGTTGATAAAGTGTGATGTTTGAGTTATCACCGTTTAGTGAATCAAGCCCAAACTGACACTCACTTAAGTCTCTTCCACTTTACTGTCTTTCACTTTCCTCTCTACTCTTCTCCCACTCTATTCCATCTCTTTATCCCACTCTCCTGTATCACCATCTTTCTCCCACCCTCCTCCCCCCTAAAAAAAATTGTCTGAAAATGTCTGATTCTACTATTATGTGTTTATATAGCAATTACATTTTCTGCAGCACTTTACTGCGTACAAAGTCATGTCACTGACTGTCCTCAGAGGAGCTCACAATTTAATTCTGCCTTAGTCATAGTCTAAAGTCCTGCTTTTATTATTATTACTGTGTATTTATATAGCATTGACATGTTCTGCAGCACTTTAAAGAGTACATAGTCATGTCACTGTTCGATCCGCCCCCTATCCTGCATTATTGGGCTAAAGTTTGACCCTCTACATCACAGGCAGCAGACACATGGCAGCCAATTAGTCTGCACTCCCTCCTGGAGCCCCCCCCCCCCACCCGCCTTATATAAGGCAGCACCATCTGCCATGTTCTCACTCTGTGTGCTGCAGTATTAATGAGAGAAGGGAGAGACATTGGAGAGATAGGGAAAGTTTAGTTAGGTCATCTTGTTAGCTTGCTCCTTGCTGATATTTGTTGCTGAAAAGCACCACCAAAACAGCTCTTTTGAGAGCTAATGTTCTTCTGATGTGTTTTTTTTTTTTTGTGTGTGTGTGGCCCACTGACACTGCAAAAAAGCCCTGTCTGTTGCAGCTGGCCCTTGCTAATTGCTATACTGTGCCAGGCCCAGCACATTCAGCACACCTTTTCACTGTACCTGTGTGACTGCACATTGTATCATACCACCAGCAGTCACTGCATACCTTTTCACTGCACCTGTGTGACTGCATATTGTATTATACCAGCACTCAGTGCATACCTTTCACTGCACCTGTGTGACTGCACATTGTATTATACAAGCAGTCAGTGCATACCTTTCGCTGCACCTGTGTGACTGCACATTGTATTATGCCAGCAGTCAGTGCATACCTTTCACTGCACCTGTGTGACTGCACATTGTATCATACCACCAGCAGTCACTGCATACCTTTTCACTGCACCTGTGTGACTACACATTGTATCATACCACCAGCAGTGTATGGATCCCAGAGGGCTACTGCCTGCCCAAAGACTAAGTCAGTCCCCACACACAGCATCTCTGCCTGCACGCCGTGTGACTGCCTGCCCCAAGACTAAGTCAGTCCCCACACAGCATCTCTGTCTGCCTGCCTGCCGGCCGCTGCTGCCTGCCCCAAAACTAAGTCAGTCCCCACATAGCATCTCTGCCTGCAGGCCACTTGAATGTCTTCTCCGCCACCACCAACAGGGTCCAGGACTCCGGGTGGATTCCTAAATTTTTAAGGCGCTGCTAGCAGCAGCTGCTATAATAATTTTTCTGGTGCTTGTACATGCCTGCCTAATTTTTCTGGCTGCACTGCGGCTGCAACAACAAAACAAAAGGCATGTACATGTGTCAATTCCTCTTCATGATTGTTACTTTGCAGCGGTGAAGGGGCTTGCGTATCACAATGAAGCAATGACCTATATGAGTGTGTTGGGGGGCACACCCAAGAAAATAAGGTCATTGCTCCATTGTGGACAGACCAAATTCGATCAGCTGGACAGTCACTTTTGTTCTGTCATTGAGGTACCTCAGCCCGAACATATGGGCTGGAAAGCTGCCATCACCTGCACTCTCGCCAATGTGCGGACCAACACCGCCATCTGTTTGCGGTGCGTTGCACAGTAAGTTTGGTCTGTCAGTGTGAAACAGTACAAGACTTACACTACCTGCTGATCCATGTATACACACGCAAGATGTTTTCAAGCACTTTAGGCCTCCAATTTAGGAATGCAATGTGATTTCTGCCCTTCAGGGAATATAACCCTGCTGTGCGACAAATCAATAATTTTCCCGGGGACTTTTGGCATGTATCCCACTCCGCCATGCCCCCCTCCAGGTGTTAGACCTCTTGAAACATCTTTTCTATTACTTTATCACTTTTGTGGCCAGAAACAGTGTTTTTTTATTTTTTTGAGTTTGCCTTCCCATTGAAGTCTATTGTGGTTCGCGATGTTCGCCGGTTCGCAAACTTTTTCCCAAGTTTGCATTCGTGGTTCGCAAACCGGAAATCAGAGGTTCGAGCCATCTCTATCAGCAAACATCTCTTTATGCACAGCTCTAACAAAGCTTCTAAAATGTATATTAAATAACACAGGTTTCTGCTCATGCAGAAAAAGGAAAATATCTAGGCAGTGTGTGCTGTATTTGCTGTAACATTTCTAGGGGAAGGTAGCTTATAACATCAGTAAACATACTTCAAATGTGATTTTAGGGAGTTTAAATGTATTATTTATTAATCCATTCATGTTTGTGTCCTCTTGCAACAGAAGTGACATTCCGCAATCAAATTCAGATTTAAATGTTTATCATGAAGGAATGGATTTAGTCTTTGAAATCCGTGGAATAAAAGTGATGTGGAATAAAAAAGACAGTTTTCTGGTAACAAGCAATTCACTTTTTTTTCCTATGGCACTAAAGTCTATTCACATATGCTATACTATATCACCACTTGTAGAACTGCAAACTGCTCTCCCTGCTACTCCTTGGTGCCAATTGACTCCACCATCTTAATCTCATGCAGGCCCCCTGCCAGATCTCACTAAGAAATATGCTCATTTTTAAATGTCTGACATATAATTTGAGAATGTTATATCATTTTATACTTCATATCTGTGTCTCTAAATTTCACTGTAAATGTTATCTACTAACAATCTTATTGCTTTTGCGGGGGGCTTTTCTCCCTCTAAACTCGATGTTCGTTCTGATTCTTATTTTCCTCCCCCAGCTGTGGATCGGGTTGTCGTTACTGCCAAATTTCTGTGCTGTAACCTGATGGAAATCTTTCGCCTGGGTCCAGCCTGTAACGGTCCTGACCAATACCTGTAAAATTGGGACAATGCTCAAGCCTTGAAAGGCCAGGAGCTGGGTTATTTGTGTTACTGTAGTTTGATATATATATATATATATATATATATATATATATATATATATATATATATACATATATATACATATATATATATATATATATATTCTTTCCATTCTGTAACTGAGAACAATTGTGGATGTATGCTGAAGGCTCATCACCGGCGCCCACTGCCAGATAACCTTGATAACTATGATATTTTACATGCTCAATGGCTACCCAGACGGTTTCGTTCTTAACTTGGAAAGTTAGAGGTATGGCAGACAAGATAAAGCGTGCTGTCATCTTAAACTATGTTAAAAAATTGAATGTGGATGTCTTTGCCCTTCAGGAAATTCACCTTGGTAATATGACAATGCCATCTATTAATAGACTCAGGATCGGGTGGTATTTCCTCTCAACATACAACTCCCAATCATGTGTGTATCCCTATTAACTACTAGACGTGTTCACTTTAAATCCCTTCACAGCGAAATTGATCCAGAGGGACGCTATGTCTTCTTATACTGCTTAATATAAAATCAACGTATGCTATTACTAGCTATTTACATTACTCCGCCCTTTGCCAACTTGATAATACAGAAAGTGTTGGCATATGTGGCAAGACATTCACATCTCTCTGCAATCTGGCTTGGCGACTTTAACTACGTTCTATACCCCAACACTGATAAGATACCTGTGTCCTTGTGAGGAAACGCGGAAAAGCCGCCGCAAGGGCTCAGAGTGAGGCGGCTGTTTCCGCGTCTATCATGGCAGCACAACGCGAAGAAACCGCCGCAGGCCGCATGGGCAGAGCGGTGGAGTCCGCGTTGGATGCGGCGGATTGTACGCATGGCAAAGCAGATGGCATTGCGGCTGGACGCGAGGAAAGAGCGGGGCGGCGGTCCCCACGCCTGAATCAGTGGGCACATTGCAAGACATGTCTGGTGTGGCTGGGACTGCTAGTCCACACAGGTTCAGAAGGACGCGCGCTAGAGTTGGGCCGAACGGTTCGCCTGCGAACGGTTCCAGGCGAACTTTGGGGGTGGGGGTTCGCGTTCGCCTGCATCAGGCGAACTTTTGCGGAAGTTCGATTCGCCCCATAATGCTGTATTGAGCAAATTTTTTAGCCTCCATTTCACTGTCAGCAGACATGTTATTGTCAAACACACTGCTTGAGAACCTGCCCACCCTCCCTTCAAGCTAGGTCCTTTATACCATTTGACTCAGTTGTCTGCCTACACTAATTAATTATGGGACAGCTGGTACACACTCTGCTAGGGAGATTTTAATTCCTCCCTTCTACCCTTCTACCGGAGGGAGGAGGGTCTCTTCTGCCAGGGAATTATACTATTTTAAAAACCAGTATACATCATACCATAGCTGGTACATCATACCATAGCTGGGAATACATACATGAGTATACATCATACCATAGCTGGGAATCGAACCCAGATCTCACTGTGTGGTGGACACGTCACCCTAAGCACTGTACCACTACAGAAGTAAGTGAAGCTAGCCTAAAATGTAACATTTATGCTCAATGCAATAGAACCATTAGGTTGCTTAAAGGAGAACTGTAGTGAGAGGTATATGGAGGCTGCCATATTGATTTCCTTTTAAGCTACACCAGTTGCCTGGCAGCCCTGCTGATCTATTTGGCTGCAGTAGTGTGAATCACACCAGAAACAAGCATGCAGCTAATCTTGTCAGATCTTACAAAAATGTCAAACACCAGATCTGCTGCATGCTTGTTCAGGGTCTAGGGCTAAAAGTATTGGAGGCAGAGGATCTGCAGGATAGCCAGGTAACTGGTATTGCTTAAAAGGAAATCAATATGGTAGCCTCCATATACCTTTCACTACAGTTCTCCTTTAAAGGGAACCTTAACTGAGAGTGATATGGCTGTTTCCTGTAAACAATACCAGTTGCCTGGCAGTCCAGCTGATCTTTGTGACTGCAATAGTGGCTGAATCACACCCTGAAACAAGCATGCAGCTAATCCAGTCTGACTTCAGTCAGAGCACCTGATCTGCATGCTTGTTCAGGGGCTGTGGCTAAAAGTATTAGAGACACAGGATCAGCAGGCAATTCAGGCAACTGGTATTATTTTAAAAGGAAAAATTAGCTGCATGCTTGTTTCTGGTGTGATTCACACTACTGCAGCCAAATAGATCAGCAGGGCTGCCAGGCAACTGGTATAGCTTAAAAGGAAATCAATATGGCAGCCTCCATATACCTCTCACTACAGTTCTCCTTTAACCCCCTTGGCGGTATGAAAAATACCGCCAGGGGGCAGCGCAGCAGTTTTTAAAAATTTTTTTTTTTAAATCATGTAGCGAGCCGAGGGCTCGCTACATGATAGCCCCTGCTCAGCGGCATCCCCCCAGCCCCGCCGATCGCCTCCGGCGATAGGCAATCAGGAAATCCCGTTCAAAGAACGGGATTTCCTGGAGGGCTTCCCCCGTCGCCATGGATCGGAGACCCGATCCACCCCTTGGCGCTGCCTGGCACTGATTTCACTCAATTCGGTGTGTATTTCACTCAATTCGGTGTGGCTCCAGGTATTAGAGCTTTTGAAACATGTTTTCTATCATTTTTCCAGTTGATAGAATTTTTTAAAACTTTGAAAGTTCGCCTCCCCATTGAAGTCTATGGCGGTTCGCGAACTTTTTCGCGAACCGAACCTTTCGCGGAAGTTCGCGAACAGTGTTCGCGAACCTAAAATCGGAGGTTCGGCCCAACTTGAACGTGCGCGCGTGCTGAGAGGCAGAGCTTATATGACAGCCAGAAAAGGGTCAGCTGACCAGGCGGGTCAGCTGACAATTTCACCACCTGCCATTGGTCCAGCACTTAAGGGAGGCGCTGGAGAGCGCTTTGCTATATATACTGGGTGCTGGTCATTCTCTGGTTGTCTGCCGTTGCGATCACTACGTGGTAGCACTCAGACCTTGTCTGTATCTGTGTTCTAGCATAGTTTCCAAAGGTGTTGACATCAAGGAGCTCACACCTTAGCAATAGGAATATTGAACTGTATTATTTGTTATGACCTTCTGCCTGTCTGACCATTCCTCTGAACTCTGATTCTGTACCTCGCTATTACTGTTACCCTGTTGCCAATCTCTGTTCGTTCCTGGACTCTGTATTGGCCTCCTGATTCTGTACTGTGCTATTCTGATACTCCGTTGCCAACCCTGTCTGTTTATTGGATTCCGTATCTGCCTCCTGAATCTGTACCTTATCTGTCCGTGTGTTAACATCCTGGCTTGCCGACCCCGAGAACTGGCCTTACTGTTAGAGGCAGTTTACAGACCTGTCAGTGACACCTTCTCCCATGGGTGTCACTCTCACTCTGTCCTTCCTCCCCTCAGCCTAGCTCCTCCCCTCTGGAGAGTCTAGGCCAGAGGAAGGAACATACTTCTGGAGTAGTACTCAAAGTATACTGTTGCATCTAAACACTCACTTGTTCTATCAGGTGTCCAGAGGTTAGTAGATATATCTGATTATCGGTGATACTGCAGATCACCAATAATCAGGTATATTCTGTATTCTCGGTGATACTGCAGTTCACCGGTAATCAGACCCTCTCTGTGTTACACCGATTGTTACAGTCCTCTTGTTTTCCTATCTCTACTAAACTAGACAGAATGCTCCAAGTGGTATCCCTCTCTGATGTTTGGCACTATAAATATCCCTCCTTTCCCATGTTTTCATGTTTCACTGCTTCCTACCTTTCCAGAACTCATTTAGACTATGCTATAGCAAGTGAACCTCTGATCCCTAACTGCTGGGACATTGAATATTTACCTTCAATTCTCTCTGATCATTCACCATGTAAAGTCTCTTTCACTTGGCTTTTCCCCCCAAATCTGATCTTTGGAAACTCAATACTTTTTGGCTTACTAAAGTAGCAACGTCTTCATTTATTTATCGAAGAACAAGGGGAAGAAGTAAAATTTACCTCTATATGGTGCACTGTCAAAATGTTTTCTGAACCGAGATAAAGCGTATTAAAACTGCCTTAGCACCTACGGAGCAGCAAACCTTCACATGCTTTAACGCTGCAGAGGATATTTACAATGGATCTCCTGATCTAGAATCTTAAATAACGTATAGAGCCAAACTGTGTGATTATGAACACTTTCTTAGGGCTGGTTTAGACGGACGCTTACGGAGCGTTTACCGCAATCGCTCGGAACGTCGCAGTATGGGAGCGTTTACACCGAGCTTTTGCGTGCGTTTACACGATTGCGGCGTTCAGGTCCCGATTTTCGCTAGTGTTCCAGCTGCCCCTGGAAGCAACATGTAGCTTCCAGAGGGCGGCCAACTGCGACGGCTAATGTCCCCCTAGGGGAAGAAAAAAGGTGACCGCATCGAAACACGACGCGAAGGCTACTGAAAGCCTGACCGTGCAGCCGCCGCAACGCCCCCAAACGTGATGCCACGCAGACGTCCGTCTGAACCAGCCCTTACTGAAAAAGCTCATAGAAAGATTCTTTATGCTAGACAAATTTGGTATGAAATTGGTGACCAATGTGGCTCTCTTTTGGCCAAAATCTCTAGGCAGGTACAGGTTATTTCATCTATATTAGATGCTAATGGGGTAACTCACTCAGACCCAATGAGTATTTTGGATACGTAATTATGGATACGTAATGCGTAATTATTCGGCCCCCTTTGATCCGAGTGCAGGCAGTTGCCTATAGACATTGTCTGATGAGTGCTAATGACTAAATAGAGTGCACCTGTGTGTAATCTAATGTCAGTACAAATACAGCTGCTCTGTGACGGCCTCAAAGGTTGTCTAAGAGAATATTGGGAGCAACAACACTGTGAAGTCCAAAGAACAAACAAGACAGGTCAGGGATTAAGTTATTGAGAAATTTAAAGCAGGCTTAGGCTACAAAAAGATTTCCAAAGCCTTGTACATCCCACGGAGCACTGTTCAAGCGATCATTCAGAAATGAAAGGAGTATGGCACAACTGTAAACCTACCAATACAAGGTCATCCACCTAAACTCACAGGCCAAACAAGGAGAGCGCTGATCAGAAATGCAGTCAAAAGGCCAGTGGTGACTCTGGACGAGCTGCAGAGATCTACAGCTCAGGTGGGAGACTCTGTCCATTGGACAACTATTAGTCATGCACTGTACAAAGTTGGCCTTTATGGAAGAGTGGCAAGAAGAAAGGCATTGTTAACAGAAAGCATAAGAAGTCCCGTTTGCAGTTTGCCGCAAGCCATGTGGGGGACACAGCAACCATGTGGAAGAAGGTGCTCTGGTCAGATGAGACCAAAATGGAACTTTTTGGCCAAAATGCAAAACGCTATGTGTGGCGGAAAACTAACACTGCACATCACTCTGAACACACCACCCCCACTGTCAAATATGGTGGTGGCAGCATCTTACTCAGGGGGTGCATCTCTTCAGCAGGGACAGGGAAGCTGGTCAGAGTTGATGGGAAGATGGATGGAGCCAGATACAGGACAAACTTGAAAGAAAACCTCTTGGAGACTGCAAAAGACTTGAGACTGGGCGGAGGTTGACCTTCCAGCAGGACAATGACCCTAAACATAAAGCCAGTGCAACAATGGAACGGTTTAAAACAAAACCTATCTATGTGTTAGAATGGCCCAGTCAAAGTCCAGATCTAAATCCAATCGAGAATCTGTGGCAAGATCTGAAAACTGCTGTTCACAAACGCTGTCCATCTAATCTGACTGAGCTGGAGCTGTTTTGCAAAGAAGAATGGGCAAGGATTTCAGTCTCTAGGGGCCTGATTCACAAAGCGGTGATAACTAAGTTATCACGCCTAAAAGACTTTAGGCGTGATAACCTTTGCACTAGCAAAGTTATCACCGCTTTGTGCTCTAACTCGCGCGAAGCTCCCACACGCAAAGTTTTGCGTGCGTGCGCGTACGTGCGCGCGCAAAGTCCCATAGGGCTTAATGGGCACTTCGCGCGAAGCACGGTGCGCTGCGCACGTAGCGCACCGCAAAACTTTGCGCGCGGGAGTTCGCGCGAATTCCTTCAGATCACGTCTAAACTAAGTTTAGGCGTGATAAAGGGCTTTTCACAGGCGTGCAAAATGTTTGCACCGCTTTGTGAATCAGGCCCTAGATGTGCAAAGCTGGTAGAGGCATACCCTAAAAGACTGGCAGCTGTAATTGCAGCAAAAGGTGGTTCTACAAAGTATTGATTTAGGGGGCCGAATAATTACGCACACCCCACTTTGCAGTTATTTATTTGTAAAAATTTTTGGAATGATGTATGATTTTCGATCCACTTCTCACATGTACACCACTTTGTATTGGTCTTTCGCATGGAATTCCAATAAAATTGATGCATGTTTGTGGCAGCAATGTGACAAAATGTGGAAAACTTCAAGGGGGCCGAATACTTTTGCAACCCACTGTATATTGTGTGTCTACACAATATATCAATGTATCTCAGAGTGGCTTTCTAGCTAGACCTGAAACCAGCGAACTGATTAGTGTCAAGGCCAGTGAATGACTGAAAGCACTGGCCTTATATACAGATCCTAATTCCTCAGAAACCACTCCCATTTGGTGACATCACCTGCAGTCATCCCTAACCCTCCTCCTGAGCCTATAAGGCTCACTCAAACTCGCGCGTGCGCGATGCGACCTTTGGGTCGCACGTGAGCCGGAAGACACCGCCGGAGCTCGCCCGAACCATGCCGGAGACGTCGCTGGACCTGCTGCTGGAAGCTTATCACATCATCTTTATTGATGAAATATGTAATGCTATCTCTGCTTTTCCCAACCTCAAAGTCCCCGGGCTCTGATGGACTCCCTATAAAGCTATATAAAGCTTTTGCTAACGACATTGCCCCTCTCCTCTCAAAACTCTGCCAAACTGCATTAAACTCAGGAGAATTACCCTATTCCTTGATAGAGGCAATCATCTCCCTGATTCTTAAACCAGGTAAGGATGCCTCAGATTTCAGCTCCTATAGGCCCATTTCTTTAATCTAGACTGATACTAAAATTCTAGCAAAAGTTTTAGCTCGTAGGCTTAATAAGGTTATTAAATCTCTAATACACTGAGACCAAACCGGCTTTATTCCAGATCTATCAACTGCGATCAATCTTCGTCGCCTATTCATTAACCTACAGGGCAGGCTACCCATGATAATATTGGCTCATGCGTTCTATCTCTTGATGCTGCTAAAGCATTCGATACAATGGAGTGGGGATTCCTCTTTGTTACCCTACGCAGAATGGGCTTTGGACCAGCATTTCTTAAATGTGTCAGTCCCTTATACACCAACCCAATGGCTAGAGTTAAAGTGAATGGCTGGCTTCCCCCCCCTTCCTATTGCAACGTGGCACCCAGGGGCGTAGCAATAGGGGGTGCAGCGGTAGCGACCGCATCGGGGCCCTTGGGCCAGAGGGGCCCCAAAGGGCCCTCCCTAAACTACAGTATTAGCTCTCTATTGGTCCTGTGCTCATAATAATCACTTCTATAGATACTTTGAATAGTGGTAATCATTAACAAACTGTTTCCCATCCCCTTCTTGCACCTCTGACTCTGTAGTTGCCATTGGCAGGTTTTGGTGCACCGTATCAATTGCTATGTATAGAGTGCTTGGGGGGCCCCATTGTAAAACTTGCATTGGGGCCCACAGCTCCTTAGCTACGCCACTGGTGGCACCCGACAGGGATGCCCTCTCTCCCCCATACTTTTCGACCTAGCGATAGAACCATTAGCTTCCAAAATACGATCCCACTACTAGCGGTTTTACATATTGTTCGTAAACTACTAACTAAACATTGGATCACAGCTAACTAAACACTGGATAAGGGCAGTAAACTTGGTTTTACCCCTAAGAAAAGCTGTGTACCAATGTAGGGGCACAATTACTAAATATAATGCTATATGGTCTACATGGACCCAGTCTCAGCGAACACAACTTACGTCGATTTGAAAATTGCTGTGGATTGGGGCCCGGCTCTGGGCTGTTGGGTGCCGGTGTTAAGCCTCCCTCTTTATTCTTATCATAATCATGCTATATTCTCTTCCCCACTATCAAAATTCTTAACGATTGTACCTTTCATAATACTCCTTTATCTAACCAGGTATTGTTATATCTTTACTGGGTTACCTGATGAGCCTTTCTTTTTATTATGGTTCATACTACCACTTGTTCTTGAATGTATCTGTTATTGTTGTTGTTAAAAGTTACCAAGCTTTGTATCAGTAATTTTGGTATGATTGTAATGTTACCCCTGCTTTTGATACCAATAAAACTTGGTTTTGGAAGAAAAAAATGATTCACATACCGTAAATATCTCTTGTCCCATATTGACTCTCAGTTATGTAGAAATGAACGGGAGGGAAACAGGAAGGCAATTTCAGCATGTGCACAAAGCACAGCTCCCCTCTACTGAAGGCTGCACATATAACTCATCTGAGTAAGGTCCCTTTTTAAATAATTTTTTGATAATTTAATTCACCCTTCTCCATCACCATTACCTTGGTCTGATTATTTATGAAGTGCAAATTAGTCATAATCTGTCCTACATTGTGCATACCCCTCCCTCCTACATGAAATTGTCACTATCTATAGTCATGTGACTGATGTCAGGATTAGGGCTGGTTCACACTGGAGGTGTCTCTGCTGCACATGCACATGCTAGTGCACTGTCACCCTATAGGAGCACTCACTGCAGCATTGCGATTTGTATAAAATTGCAAACACACTGCATGGAGTAACTTACACAATCTTGCTACCTGGGTATAGGTGCACGTTTGCACGAACGACATTTAGCAACGTGCACTGGTAATGACTGTCACACGGCAGATAGATCATATCTATAAGATCACCACTAAAAGTACCACAATTACTTGAATTCCCGTTCGCACCCGCTGGGGCATAACTAGAAATTGCTGGGCCCCCCTACGAAACTTTGGATGGGGACCCCCACCCCCCCCTCAACTGTCATTGCTGGAGGAGGGAGCGTTGATGGTAGCCTGAGGTGAGGAAGGAGGGGAGTTGGGCCCCCACTCCCCGCTGCTGTTTGTTCCTGCTTCTCCCCCTTCCTGTGCTGCACCCCCTCCTGTCTCTAAAAATGGCCCTGGAGGACCCCAGAGCCAGGGGCCCCCCTTAGGCTTCTCCCCTTAAGGGCCCCCCTGCGGATGCATCCCTTGTAGGGGCTATTGATACGCCCCTGCGCACCCGTCATGTGATGTCGTGTAATGACGTGTGACGTTGCGAGCAGGAATGCTCGTCGTCAAGGAGACGTCGCTGTACCTGCCGAGTAGTGAGTGTTCAGCATTAGATAATAATAAGTGATGTAGAGAGCATCAAATTTGTGGTTCGCGAATGCGGATTTTCCGCAAAAGTTCATGAACGGCCAAACCGCCAAACCGGAGGCGAATTTTAAAACCTATAGGGGCTGTTTCTGGCCACAAAAGGGATGGAAAAGTTGCTTAAGGAGGCCTAACACCTGGATCGGGGCATGCCAGAGGGGGATCCATGGCAAAAGTCCCACGAAAAATTGTGTAGTTTACACAGAGTCGTGTTTTAATCTCTAAAGGGCAGAAATCACAATACCTTCCTAAATTTGTGGAATTAAGTGCTTTAAAATGTCCTGCGTGCATACATGGCAATACGATAGTGCAAAGGTTAGGCCGGGTTCACACTGACAGATAAAACCTTGCATTTAACACACTGCAAACAGCCGGAAACACCCAGGACATAAATGTTAGTCCTCTTGGTGGCAATATTTGTGTAGTGGTGTGCAGGCAGTGGCTGCCGTGCTTGTGCGCATTTTTGTGGGAGTGCAGGTGATCAGGGTTTTCCAGCCCCTATGGTCAGGCTGAGGTAACTCAATGACAGGTAACCTCCTTGCCAGTTATCCCGAGCTCAGCTCGGGGTAACCTGCGCAGGAGGATATCTCAGGCCCCGCTGGGCCGATTTGCATAATTTTTTTTTCCCTACACGCAGCTAGCACTTTGCTAGCTGCGTGTAGGTCGCGATCGCCGCCGCTCACCGCCGATTCGCCGCTACCCGCCGCGCCAAGCCGCCCCCCCCCGCCCCAGACCCCTGCGCAGCCTGGCCAATCAGTGCCAGGCAGCGCTAAGGGGCAGATCGGAGTTCCCTCTGACGTCACGACGTCTATGACATCGGTGACGTCATCCCGCCCGGTTGCCATGGCGACCGGGGAAGCCCTGCAGGAAATCCCGTTCTCAACGGGATTCCCTGCATACTCTGATCGCCGAAGGCGATCGGAGTGGGTGGGGGGATGCCGCCGCTTAGCGGCTACATGATTTAAAAAATAAAAAATAAAAAAAAAGTGCGGCGCTGCCTCCTTGCCGGATTTTTTAGACCGGCATAGAGGTTAAGTGACCAAAAAAAAACAAACCTCTGATTCTGCACTGAAGCATTATACAGGGGGCAGTAGTGGATACTAGATGCCAGTAGTGGTTGTGAACTCTCAGGTGTTTGTTTTTGTTACTGAATGTCACTTCGGGCAGCCCAGGTGGCAAATAGGTTTTTGCTATGTGCAACAATTAACTCAAAATATAGACCCTGCCAGTGAGGACTTATGCAGGGCAATAGTGGTACTATATGCCAGTAGTGGTGGTGAAGGATTATTGGGTTATAGTCGGTGCACTACTAGGACCAGCAGACTCATCTCCAACACCAACAGCTATCGTGTGCACTGGACATAAATAACTGCAATCAGGGGTCTAGTCCTGGAAAAAGAAGTGAGTGGAATCACCCTAAAAACCTCTGTGCCGCGTGTAGCGCGGCGTGCCCAAAAATGGGTGTGGTTAAGCATGGCGTGGGCGTGGTCATGGGTGGGGCCAAATATACATGGCCTTAGCAGTGGTATAAAAGGTCTGCCAGGGGAAGTTTGAGCTCTGTCGTAGAGTATCCCCAAAAAGTAGATGTAATCTGACAGCATTTCACCAAAAATACACAATCTGGCAGAGGTTCCTCCAAAATACAGATAATATGGCAGTGGTTCCCCCAAAATAGACAATCTGGCAGCAGCAGTTCCCCCAACATACACATAATCTGGAAGCAGTTCCCCCAAATACGTGAAACCTGGTAGTGGATCACCCAAAATACATGTAACACCCAAAATACATGTAATCTGGCAGTAGTGGTCCCCAACATACACAATCTGGCAGCGGTTCCCCAAAAGACACGTAATCTGGCATCATCCGTTCCCCAAAAATACAGATCTGACAGCAGTTCTCCCAAAATAGGTGTCCCCAGTATAAGTAGCCATGTGTATAGTTGTCCCCAGAATAGGTGGCCAGATGTAGAGATGTCACCAGAATAGGTAGCCAGGTGCATAGATGTCCTTAGAATAGGTGGTCAGGTGTAAAGATATTCCCAGAATAGGTGGCCAAGTGTATAGATGTCTCTAGAATAGGTAGCCAGGTCTATAGGTGCCCCCAGTATAGCCAGGTGTCCCCAGTATATCTAACCAGGTGTTCAGGTGTCCCCAGTATAGCCAGGTGTATAGGTGCCCCCAGTATAGCCAGGTGTATAGGTGTCCCCAGTATAGCCAGGTGTGTAGGTGTCCGCAGTGTATGTAGCCAGGTGTATAGGTGTCCCCAGTATATGTAGCCCAGTGTATATGTGCCCAGTATATGTAGCCAGGGGTATATGTGCCCACTATATGTAGCCAGGTGTATAGTGGCCCACAGTATATGTAGCCAGGTGTTTAGTGGCCACCAGTATATGTAGCCAGGCGTATAGTGGCCCCCAGTATATGTAGCCAGGTGTATAGTAGCCCCCAGTATATGTAGCCAGGTGTATAGTGGCCCCCAGTATATGTAGCCAGGTGTATATGTGCCCACTATATGTAGTCAGGTGTATAGTGGCCCCCAGTATATGTAGCCAGGTGTTTAGAGGCCCCCAGTATATGTAGCCAGGTGTATAGTGGCCTCGAGTATATGTAGCCAGGTGTATAGTGGCCCCCAGTATATGTAGCCAGGTGTATAGTGGCCCCCAGTATATGTAGCCAGGTGTATATGTGCCCAGTATATGTAGCCAGGGGTATATGTGCCCACTATATGTAGCCAGGTGTATAGTGGCCCCCAGTATATGTAGCCAGGTGTTTAGTGGCCCCCAGTATATGTAGCCAGGTGTATAGTGGCCCCCAGTATATGTAGCCAGGTGTATAGTGGCCCCCAGTATATGTAGCCAGGTATATAGTGGCCCCCAGTATATGTAGCCAGTTGTCCCCCCCCCCCCCCCCCCCCTGGAGGGGAGCAGCGCAGCAGAGAGGAGCATTGTGCGCAGCGTGGGGAAGGGCGGACGTTTCCCCCCCCTCACCTTGGGGCTCCTCTCCCTGGCTCTCCCCTCCATAAGATGCGGCGGCGGTGACTGGCAGTGGCATCGGTGGGCGGGACTTACCTCCTCCAGTGTTCCGGGTGGCCTCTGGTCTAGTGAAGACCAGAGCAGCGGCACGCACAGCGTCCACCCGGAACACTGGAGGAGGTAAGTCCCGCCCACCGATGCCGCTGCCAGCCACCGCCGCCAGCCACCACCGCCGCATCTTATGGAGGGGAGAGCCAGGGAGAGGAGCCCCAAGGTGAGGGAGGGGGGGGGGAAACGTCCGCCCTTCCCCACGCTACGCACAATGCTCATCTCTGCTGCGCTGCTCCCCTCCAGGGTGCTAGGGGGGACGGCGTTCACTGTCCAAAAAAAGTAAGTGGACGCCGCCCCCCCCGCGTTCACGCAGGACTCGACCCCTGACTGCAATATAACAGTAGCAAGAAAAACAGCCCTTGGGTGATTAGGTGAACCACTGTTGCAATAAGCACTGACTGCACCAGTCTGCAACAGGTAAAGTGCACTGTGTGGACACACAGAACAGCAATATCACAAGAACAAAAGACAGCCCTTAAAAGGGCTCTTGGGGTTATGTAGATGGTAAATTGGTACTGTAGCAGCAGGAAACTGCACTGGGGACACAGAACACAGTCCTAACTACCACCTTCCCTATCTGCAGCACAGCTCTCTCCCTAAACTGCTTCACACAGCACACAGGCAGAGTGTAAAATGTCTGCTGTGCTGGGTTTTTTTTAGGGGGGGGGAAGTCTAGGAGGGAAGAATGGCTGATTGGCTGCCATGTGCCTGCTGACTCTGGGGTAAGGGGCCAAATGTTGGCTCCATGATGATGTATATGGGGTGGGTCGAACACCCATTGTTCGCCAGGAACTGTCTGCTGGTGAACAGTTCATGCCATCTCTAATTGCAGTTCACAAAGATTGAAGCTTTCAATAAATCAAGAAATGTGTTTAGTGTTTGTTCCGAGGTCTTACCAGCCGGTAACTCACAATCTCCATGAGGTAAAAGTTGACAGATGTAGCAGGCAGCCAGTAGGGAGAGCCAGGTATCCAATAAGTGGAGCCACGTGGCTCTGCTTCTCACCCCATTTCATCCGATACTCTGGTGGGGGGGGGGGGGGGGACTTCAGAACAGCAGAGCAGAAGAAGGAGACATTTAAAAAGGGCTTTCTGTATCCCTTTAGATGTGCATATCTATACTGATACATAGAAGAGCTCTCTGCACAGACTTGTAAGAGAAGACTGACAGTTTGCTGACTGACCTACTCCACAGCTGGTGAGACTATCGACCGGGCTTAGTGAATTAAAGCATGTTTTTCTGTATATTACCGAACTTCTACTGCATGTGGGAAATCTTAGTGAATTTGGAAATGAAACTGTTAAGTAATTAATGTGCTATTTTACCAACATAAAGTGTACCAGAGACTAAAATAATAAAAGTTTTATACATACTTCGAGTTTCCTCCAGCCCCATGCACACAGATCGTTCCCACACCGCCGTCCTCAGTCTTCTCTGTTGCCAGTGCCAGGTATGGAAACTTCTGCCAGTCGCGGCCAGTCTGCGGAAAAGAAGTGCGCTCTCTACGTTTCTCTCCTGCAGCCGCCGGAGAGATACATGGAGAGTGCACTTCACTTGGGTCAGACAGGCCACGACTGGCAGAAGTTATGGAACCCATTACCGGCAACAGAGAAGGCTGAGGACGGTGGCATGAGAGCAATCCGTGTGCATGGGGCAGGAGTAAGCCCCAGGTATGTATAAGACTTTTTATTTTATCTAGTCTCTGGTTTCCTTTAAATTATTTTACCAACCTGTCCTTAGTGAATTGAGGACATAGTGGGATAGAGAAGCAAGACTGATGTACCATACTGGAGGTTGGTATTTGGGTAACCCACAGGATTAAGAACTAAGGTCTTGGTGGAACCATACGAGAACAGGGAGACCCCACCATACCACCTATGTTCAGAGGAAATATGTGGTCAGAACGTGTTCTAAAACCATCATTAGCTCAGCGATGTGTACAAACAGCAAACCTTTGATCCAGCCAAATTTCCTCACAGCTGACATCAGGAAGTGCTGTCTAGTGCAGTGGTTAGATACTGGAGCACACAGAGGTAAAGAGGGGCTATAGACAGCCCCGTTTCTACGTGCCAGCGGTCGGGCCGGGGGACTACCCAGGGTGCTGTGAGGGAGGGGTGGCACAGTACAGGAGAGGGGAGCTGTGGCAGCACATGGGACTTAGCCATGAGGAGGGACACCGAAATCTTCTCTCCTTCTCCTCAGGTCCACCTCCATGATTCCCCCTCCATGATTCCTCCTCCATTGAAGACAAGTGAGCAGCGGCATCAGCAGGGTGTTAGAAATAACTCACCTTCCAGGCTCCAGGTGATGTCCACTTGCCGCCGGGATGCTCTCTCTCCCTACATCACCGCTCAAAGGAAGTAGGTAGTAGAAGTTATAGTACTTCCTGTGAGTGGCGATGTACAGAGAGAGAGTAGCCTCGCGGCATGTGGACATTGCCTGGAGCCCAGAAGGGGAGTTATCTCTAACACCACACTGCTGCCGCCGCTGCGCACTTGTCTTTAATGTAGGGGGGAGCACGGAGGGGGGCCAGAGGAAAGTGAAGGAGCAGTTGAGTCTCTCACCCCGCGTCTGAGTCCCATGTGCTGTGCTGCTCCTCCTCCTGCTCTGCACAGCCTGGGATGGGGGGGGGGGGGTTAGGGGGAGGAGGGGACACCACCGATGGCTACCTAACCTATACTGGAGGCACCTGTGGCTGGCTAACCTATACTGAAAGCACATATGTCTGGCTAACCTAAACTTGGGGTATCTATTGCTGGCTAACCCTACCTATAATGAAGGCACCTATGGCAGACTAACCTATACAGAAGGCACCTATGGCTGGCTAACCTATACTTGTGGCAGAGGCGAGAGAGGCTCCAGCCTCAGGGTGCAGTATAGGTCAGTTATGGAGAAAAGAAAAGAAAAAAACCCGCAGGGGTACCAGGAGCCCTTATGGTGTATTACCTTCAGATAAAGGAATTAAAATTAAGAGTAAATATACTCACAAGTGTAGGTTGCTATAAGGCAACCACTTGTACAGGCGTGTAGGGAAGTCCCGTCCCCACTCGGTCTTTGTAATCGTCGGTCGCTGCTCCTTAGAAAAAGGCTTCACTTCTTGTTAGTCGTGAAGGACCCCACGCGTGGGGTAATACAAGATTGTTTTTCGAAGGGGGTAGGAGGCGCCCGTATAGTGTATTTGGTGTTCCCTTTATACAAAGAGACTCCACTTGATGAATGGTTAAGAGGGTTTATTTAGCACAATAGACAACGCGTTTCGCGGTCCAAGCCGCTTCCTCAGGTCAATTACAGGTGCTTTTAAAATAAATAAGTGAAATCAATAAAAACAATAAAAGAAAACATAATAAAAAACACAATAATGAAGGTGCTCAGAGTTGTAAAACATAGGTGCTGACATATGGTAATATAGATGTTCTTAAAATAATAATAAATTAAGTTATAGCAACAGACTGTTAGAATCCATGGGATCCAATACTTGGTCATAGTAGTATGCATATAAAAGAGAACAAGTAATAATAATACCGATACAGAGGTTAATTAGTACAATTTAACTAGAACGCTATCTGATGGTGTAATAGGTGGTAGTAGAAGGGGGTATGTGTATAGATTCTAGGTAGTGGTGGGATCTATATCAAAAGTTAGATGTGTTTGAAGATTGTAAGTTCCGTAATGAGCTAAAGGTCTGGATGGTCCAGGAGGGGGGGGGGGGGGGGGGGTGGAGCGGGGAGAAGACGGACTAATGCATAGTAAGAAAACTATATATGTAGACCACAGAAGGGGGGGAAGGGCGGGGTT
This sequence comes from Hyperolius riggenbachi, assembly GCF_040937935.1. Classification (NCBI taxonomy): domain Eukaryota; kingdom Metazoa; phylum Chordata; class Amphibia; order Anura; family Hyperoliidae; genus Hyperolius; species Hyperolius riggenbachi. The sequence continues at coordinate 117,811,053 of NC_090656.1, forward strand.
TGGGGTATACTTGTATGCTCGATAATAGTGTAGGGGAGGCTATTCCCAGTGTTGCTGAGTGGGTGGAAACGGGTCCGACCAGATAAGTCGTAATGGGGGTCTGTAGTGTGTGTGGGGACGCCCCAGTGATGGGTCCTATTGAGATGTACAGGGAGGCCCCGGGTAATATTAGGTGAGCCGGAAGGGTCACCTGGGACAGAATTTATATATCCTCTTAGGGTGGTATTAGTAAGCAGGAAGGGTCGCCCAGGACTAGTACTAAGTATCCTCTTCAGGTGGGTCTCAACATGAGCCTTTATGTGGGAATCTGTGATGTAATATATACATCACAGATTCCCACATAAAGGCTCATATTGAGACATATTGGGAATCTGTGATGAAATATATACATCACAGATTCCCACATAAAGGCTCATATTGAGACCCACCTGAAGAGGATACTTAGTACTAGTCCTGGGCGACCCTTCCTGCTTACTAATACCACCCTAAGAGGATATATAAATTCTGTCCCAGGTGACCCTTCCGGCTCACCTAATACTACCCGGGGCCTCCCTGTACATCTCAACAGGACCTATCACTGGGGCGTCCCCACACACACTACAGACCCCCATTACGACTTATCTGGTCGGACCCGTTTCCACCCACTCAGCAACACTGGGAATAGCTTCCCCCACACTATTATCGAGCATACAAGTATACCCCAAACCCCCCCCCCTTCTGTGGTCTACATATATAGTTTTCTTACTATGCATTAGTCCGTCTTCTCCCCGTTCCAAACCCCCCCCCTCCTGGACCATCCAGACCTTTAGTTCATTACGGAACTTACAATCTTCATACACACATCTAACTTTTGATATAGATCCCACCACTACCTAGAATCTATACACATACCCCCTTCTACTACCACCTATTACACCATCAGATAGCGTTCTAGTTAAATTGTACTAATTAACCTCTGTATCGGTATTATTATTATTACTTGTTCTCTTTTATATGCATACTACTATGACCAAGTATTGGATCCCATGGATTCTAACAGTCTGTTGCTATAACTTAATTTATTATTATTTTAAGAACATCTATATTACCATATGTCAGCACCTATGTTTTACAACTCTGAGCGCCTTCATTATTGTGTTTTTTATTATGTTTTCTTTTATTGTTTTTATTGATTTCACTTATTTATTTTAAAAGCACCTGTAATTGACCTGAGGAAGCGGCTTGGACCGCGAAACGCGTTGTCTATTGTGCTAAATAAACCCTCTTAACCATTCATCAAGTGGAGTCTCTTTGTATAAAGGGAACACCGAATACACTATACGGGCGCCTCCTACCCCCTTCGAAAAACAATCAGGGTGCAGTATAGGAGGGGGCGAACAATTCACTCAGCTATCATTCCCCTATTGTGTTTGAAGAAGAGAGAAATAAGAAAAGGGCATACATGGCAGTGACTGCAAGCTAGATATCTAGAGATTAAGGCGTTGGGGGCCCTGGGGCGCCTCTTAGTCTAATAGCAATCAGTGTGTGATGGCTGGAGTGGGAGGGATGGGGGAGGGGCGCACTTTGGTGTCTCAGCCTCGGGTGCTGGAGGACTTTGTCCCGGCTCTGGGGGTACCTATGGCTGCCTAACCTATACTGGGAGCACTTATGGCCAGTGATGCTCATCCGAGCTAGGATATCCGAGATACTCGGATATCCTAGCTCTTTTTTTAACTATTCGAGCTCGAATACCGAGCTCGAATAGTATTAGCTATCCGGGCTGTGCTATCCGAGCGCACTCGGATAGCAATCAGCTATCCGGAGATATCCTAGCTATCCGAGCTCGGATAGCGTCATCAGCTCAGATAGCGTCACGTCAGACGTCACCTCAAGTCCTCACAAGCGAATCAGAGGGCTCCCAGCCCTCTGACTGCAGCCAATCACAGAGGGGGAGCCTGGCCAAGCCCCCCTCTATAAATAGCGGGCGCCATGTTGCCTCACTCGTCCTGCTTGCGACTTACTGACTGACTGTACTGAGAGACTGCTCCAGTGCTTTTTGTCTGTGCAATTGCATTTATTGCTCAAAACACCAAGCGTTTTTACACTCCAACACTTGATATTCACCTGTATTGCTTTGTATTGTAGATAGATTGTATTTTAGGCAGTTTAGTTTGTGTGATTAGGGACTAGGGAGGGAGACTGTCACTGGTGCTGCTGCAGCTGCAGCAGCTAGGCCCTGTGCCTAGGCAAGGCAGCCTGCCCTGCTCTGTGCTCTAGTCTCTAATTACCTTACCTGTGCTCTCACCTGTCCTACTCTACTGTACTACTTCTGTGTTAAAAAGATTATTGTACTATTTTGTAGTTAGCAAGGCCCAGCTTTACTGCTATACCTGTCCTGTATCTGCTCTCTGTAATCTAGTCACACCTGTTCTATTGTTTAGCTAGATTCTTCTATTGTTTAGTTAGTACTCTAGTGTACTCTGTGTATAGGGACCGTCCGTCACCGCGTTACCTAGGGTCTTTGTGTGCGCAGTGCACGTCTGTGCTGTCCGCACCCTCTTGTTAGTGCTACACCCGTCCTATTGTTTATATTACTTGTATTGTGTATTTGCTGACTTGTATTGTAGTCTGTGTATAGGGACACCGTCAGTCAGCGTCAGCTAGGGTCTTTGCGTGCGCACTGCGCACTCTCTCGTTAGCGCTACACCGATCTCTGCTGTAGAGTACACCTGTCCGTCACCTCACACACCCACCACCACCAGTCCCACCCCATTAAAGTACTCCACTTGTCCCACCCGCCTTTACATACATAACTTTTTTTTTTCATTTGTATAATATTAAAAATATACGATGTCTGGCACTGGCAGCCGCGGTTTGGGCAGGGGCAGCAAGGGCAGTAAGGGCATTGGCAAGAGAGGAGGTCGTGGCAGCCGCGCCACCACCACCACCATGCGCAGTTCTGCGTCTGCACCAATGGCTATTCCGCCATTAGCCACTGGCCGTGGACGTCTTGGCCGCCCAACAGCTGGGAGTCACGCTGCAGAGACACAGCAGCAGCGTGTGGCGCAGATGTTCCTCCCACCGCCAGGTCGTAGCCGTCCTATTGATGAGAAGGACGCAGACTCTGCGGTGGAACTGATGGTGGATGAGCAGGCCACCATTAGCTCTGGAACCGAGTCCTCCACCCCCGCCACCACTCCTGTTCGCAAGAGCAGCAGCAGCCGCCCAGCACTGCCTGGGGATGAGGAGGAGGAGTGCAGTTCTCCAGCCCCAGCGGGCAACACCAGCATCCTGTCACTCAGCACCTTCTTATCCCCAAGCACAGCGGGGCTATGGAGTGCTGTTGTGGCAGAATTGGAGGAGGAAGAAATGCTGATGGGCACTTTGGGGGATGATGCTTTGGACAGTCAGAAAGTGGTGACTGTCCCTCAGCCCATGCATGCAGAAGGGGAGTTTGTGGGGTCATCCCAGCAGGACATGTTTGCAGTGGGGGAAGATGATGATGACAGGGTGAAAGACAGAGACTGGGTGGAGGATGCGTCTGCGGGCCTTGCTAGAAGGATCAGCATCGCAGACATAGGCAGGATCAGAAGTGGGCGTGGTATGCAGGCCACACAGTGTGCTGATCCGGAGGCGGAGAGTTCTGCCAGTGCCACCAGCCGCACCAAGAACCCCCCCCCCCCCCCTCCAACCACCACAGGGAGACCAGCGGCAGCAGCACCTTCCAGCCGAAGGGGCAACTTCACCTCCCCAATTTGGAATTTTTTCACCCTGCCATATGTGGAGTGCAAGTATGCCACCTGCAACCAGTGCCGCCAGCAGCTCAGCAGAGGGAAGGAGCCCTCTGCGTACGGCACCACCTCTCTGGTGAACCATCTGGCAGGGAAACACTTTCATGAGCATGAGGAGTTCATGAAGTTGAAGGAAGCTGGCAGTGGCAGTGGCAGACCCGCCACCACTGCGAAGCCGTCGGCAGCAGCCACCCGCCCTCCTCCACCTCCTCCAGCAGCACCAGCATGAGTGCGTCAGAAACGCACTGCTCCTCCTCCCTCTGCAACTCCTGCCGCCAACACTGAGGCCTGTTCTTGCAGCCAGTCCTCAGTGGCCTCCTCTGCTCCCTCCAGTGATTCCCATGCCAGCAAAAGGCGTCGCCAGACCCTGCTCAGCGACACCTTCCAAGGGGGTGGTCAGGGTTCTGCCTCCCAGCAGCCGTCGCGTGTGTCAGCTGAACAGCTTGCTGGCACGAGCCATGTTCTCCCAACTCCTGCCTTATTCCCTTGTGCAGGAGGGGAGCGACATGCGTGTGCTCCTGATGTGTGCAGCCCCCGATTGGCCAATCCCCAGCCGACATTTTTTTGCACGCACGGCCATCCCTGCACTTCCCCGCTCTGTGATAGCCAATGTCGGGAGAGGGCTGGATCACGCAGTGGGTCAACGGGTCCACGTCACCATGGACTCGTGGAGCAGCCGGTTTGGGACAGGCCGCTATCTGTCCTTCACCACGCATTGGGTCAGCTTGATGGAAGGGGGTGAGGAGGGGGGAGCAGCATTGGGCACTGTCAGAGCAGCAGCAGCAGCAACAATGCAGTGGGTGGTGCCACCATGCAGGGTCAGCGGAATTGCAGCAGGTTCCTCTGATCCACTTCCATCCTCCGGCACACCAGCCCAAACCCCCCGCCTCAGCAGCAGCGTGAAGCCGCGCCACTGCCAAGCGCTGCTGGAATTGGTCAGCCTGGGGAAGACCAAACTGACGGCGAACCATGTCCTGGCCAAACTCCGAGAGCAGGAGAGGAATTGGCTGACCCCCAGAGGCCTTAGAGTCGGAGAGGTGGCGTCCGACAATGGGGCAAACCTGGTTGCTGCAATCAGCAGGGGAGACCTGACCCACATCCCCTGCCTGGCGCACGTCCTGAACCTGGTAGTCCAAAAGTTCCTGCGGACCTACCAGGGGATGGACCGAATCCTTGAGGCGGCAAGGAAGGTTGTGTGTCATTTCCGGCACTCGCCTGCAGCCGTAGCGAGCCTGGAAGAGGTGCAGAAGGAGCTGCACCTGCCACAGCACCGCACCGGCTCATGATCGATGTTCCAACTCGCTGGAACTCCACCCTGGCGATGTTGGAGCATCTGGTTGAACAGAGGAAGGCTGTCAGCCAGTACGTTGCACGAGCAATAGTTGCCGCCATCACTGCAACTGGGCGTGCCGCCACCAACCTCCCGTCCATCATCTCCACGGAGAACTGGGGGCACATGCAGCAGGTGTGCTCAGTGCTGACACCCTTCCTGCAGGCCACCAACATGGTAAGCAGGGACCATGCAATGGTGTGCGAGTGGGTCCCCATGGTGTGTGTGCTGGACAGGGCCCTGTATGCACTGCTGGAAGAGGGAGTGGCAGCCTTGGACCAGCAGGAGCTGCAGGCAGCTTCACAGGCCACCTCTGAGGAGGAGGGCTTGGAGTTGGTGGAGGTCCCTGACCTTGCTGCTGATGAGGGGGAGCAGCAGAGCGCAGCTGGACTGGTGCGGGGGTGGAGAGAGGATGAGGTGGAGGAGGCAGAGGATGAGGAGGACAGCACTGTTGGCTCTGGGGCTGCCGATGATGTGCCAGCAGACGTGGCCAGACTCTTCCCAATGGCAGCGCACATGCTGAGGTGCCTGCGCAAGGACCCAAGGGTCATCCAGATGAAGCAGAGGGAGGACATCTGGATCTGCATGATGCTGGACCCACGTATGAAGGGGAAGCTCAGCCAGTTCCTGCCTGCAGGAGGAGACCATGTGCAACAAATGAGGGATTTTCAGCTGTCCTTTGTTGAGCGCTTGGAGGAAGCCTTCCCTCAGCCATCCACCCCCACTGTCCAGCCAGCACAGAGGCAGCAGCAGGTGCCTGCATCCACCAGCAGCAAGCGCACGTGCACCACAGACCTGCTGTCTCTGACCAACGAGCTCTACATGAGTGTAGAGCTGCCAGGGACTAGAGAGGAGGTGCCTGCAGCAGCATCCTTCTCCAGTCACAGACAGCGCTTGACCCGCATGGTGGCTGACTACATGGGGTCCTTCAGCGTGCTTGACAGCATTGCCCCTGTTGATCCCATGGAGTATTGGGTCAAGCTCCTGCCGATCTGGAGCGAGCTTGCGCAGTACGCCCTGGAAGTGCTCTCCTGCCCCCCTTCCAGCGTACTGTCAGAGCGTTGCTTCAGTGCAGCCGGTGGAGTCGTCACTGAGAAGTGATCTCATCTGTATCACAAGTCTGTGGACAGACTGACGTTTCTCAAAATGAACCAGGCTTGGGTGGAAGGCGAATTCCTGGCCCCTGTTGTCGGCGAGAGGGGGACATGAAGTGGCACATACACATTACACCTGCTGCTGCTGCTGCTGTATTTCTTCCTGCTGTCTGTGTCTCCACTGCCAGGGAACACATTAAAAGGTGCTGCTGCCCATGTGCCACCAGCTATTTACGCTCAAAAATAGCTGCATTTCTGAAAAAAAAGTAATAATTTTGTGTTATTATTTTAGAGGTGTCCGGGTTGAAAACTGTGCTGTCCCAATTGTGTATTGGACACAATGTGGGCCTTACGACCACTGTCTGGAACCTCATGGTGTTTATTTACGGCCCTGGTACCACCGCTAGGAACCAGGGCCTATTATGTCTCGCTGCCTGCCCTCCTGCCTGCTGCCTGCTGCCAGTCTGCCACACACTCATCCTCCTCACGCTGCCTGCTGCTGTATTTCCTCCTGCTGTCTGTGTCTCCACTGCCAGGGAACACATTACAAGGTGCTGCTGCCCATGCGCCACCAGCTATTTACGCTCAAAAATAGCTGCATTATTTTGAATTTTTTTTTTATTATTTTAGAGGTGTCCGGGTTGAAAACTGTGCTGTCCCAATTGTGTATTGGACACAATGTGGGCTTCACGACCGCTGTCTGGAACCTCATGGTGTTTATTTACGGCCCTGGTACCACCGCTAGGAACCAGGGCCTATTATGTCAGCAGTCACATCACACTGCCTGACACACACTACTCCTCCTCCTGTAGCTGCATTGAGCTTCTGCTGTCTGTGTGCTGCTACCACTGCAGAGAGAACAGAAGAAGAACTATTTTCTGCTGCCACCCACTCTCCTACCAGCTATTACCACACTACAATAGCTGCAACTACTTCCTCCTCCTGCTGATGTCTGTGTTTTACCACCGCCAGGGTACACAGAAAAAGGCGCTGTGGCTTGCAATGTGCCACTGCCTATTATGCCATCAACACAAATATAACTATGGTGTTATTAAAATAAAATATTTCCACAAATGAAGTAAAAAAAATATTACAAAAGAAAGGAAAACCAAGACACATAATATAATGATAGAGAAGAAGAGGAAGAAGAAGAAGAAGAAGAAAGAAGAAGAAGATATAGAAGAAGAAGATATAGAAGAAGATGATATAGAAGAAGAAGAAGATATAGAAGAAGAAGTAGATATAGAAGAAGAAGATATAGAAGAAGAAGATATAGAAGAAGAAGATGAAGAAGATATAGAAGATATAGAAGAAGAAGAAGAAGAAGATATAGAAGAAGAACACGAAGAAGAAGAAGATATAGAAGAAGATATAAAAGAAGAAGAAGAAGACATAGAAGAAGAAGAAGAAGAAGATATAGAAGAAGAAGAAGAAGAAGATATAGAAGAAGATACAGAAAAAGAAGAAGATATAGAAGAAGAAGATATAGAAGAAGAAGAAGAAGATATAGAAGAAGAAAAAGATAATTGAAGAAGATACAAGAAGTAGAAGATGAAGAAGATTCGAGTAGAAGAAGATATAGAAGAAGAAGAAAAAGAAGAAGATATAGAAGAAGAAGAAGAAGATATAGAAGAAGAAGATGAAGACGACGTAAATGAAGACTTCCAACTTACAACCATTTTGGACACACCTTCTCATGCAAACACTTTTCATGAAGTTAATTTACTATTTTTGATACCTTTTTTATAACTACTACATCACCACATAATCACTTGATGTTTTTCTTCATAAAAAAGGTGATTTCATGCATCATTGACCTCCAATACAAGTTTTAAAAGCTATTTAAGGCCAGCTCGAATATTTTACTCGAATACAGACTTGGATAGTGACGTCGTATATCCGAGGTCGAATCGGATATTCGATTAACTCGAATATCGAACTTCGAGTGAATTCGGATAGTTTACTATCCGAATTCGACCAAACTCGAATAGGATAATGAGGTATCCGATCAACACTACTTATGGCTGCCTAACCTATACTGGGAGCACCTATGGCTGGATAACCTATACTAGGGCACCTGTGGCTGGCTAATCTATACTTGGGCACCTGTGGCTGGCTAACCTATACTGGGGCACCTATGGCTGGCTAACGTACACTGGGGAACCTATAGCTCGCTATCTATACTGGGGGGGCTAAATATCATATCACAAATACAATTTTTGAGGGGGGGGGGGACAATTTTAGCCTAGAAACTGCCCTGACTATAGACAACCCTTCAGATTTCACAATACATAAGCAGGCTTACATATATGCAACTGTGCATTTACATAGCTTTAATCATAGACATAAGCATACAATGTTTTTATTTTTCCCATGTATTAAAATACTCATTTTCTCGATTAACTAGGTTAAGATACCTGAGAAATATAAAAATCAAACGTGTGGCCTTTGTGGTGATGCAAATGGATTTCCACTTCACAATGAGGGTTTATCAAATGGTAAGTACTTTTTCAAGCCACTTCACTGAGTTACATGAACAAAGTCACAGTAATACTCCTGTACTTGTGGATTACACAAGCAGATATATGATTATATTTTTTTTACTTAAAGAGACTCTGAAGTCTAAAAAAAACAACAAGTTTTTACATAAGTAACTTCATTAGCACTAATGCCCTACCTGAAATGCCGCATCCCCGCAGCAGAAAACGCTATTAACCTCCTTGCCGGTTTTCCCGACCTGAGCTCGGGGTAGAAAAAATAAGCTGTTAGCGGTGATCCCGAGCTCAGGTCGGGGTAGGCATTGCAGAGCTTTACCTGTAGTTTTGGAGTCCCGCGCTCGATCTCGCTGCGCAGCGGGACTCCAGCCTCTCTCCCCGGCAGTGTGGGGTCTTTCCCTGGCCGCCGGGATCCCCCATGTCCCCGCTATTCTTCCGGGGACCCGGCAGCCAGTTGGAGTAGCGCAGCCGTGGTGGCAGCAGCAGAGCGGTGGTGGCAGCGTGACGTCATCGGGGGCGGGGCTAATATTGAAAACGAACTTCTCTATATTAGAGAAATATAGAGAAGTTCGTTTATATGTATATTAGCGCCATCTTGTGGGCAAAGAGAAAACTGCAGCACAGGAGCCCAGCAAGGTACTTTTTTTTTTTTTTTTTGCTGCAGATCTCCCTGCCAGAATGATTTTTTTCAGGTTTTAGGGTCTGAAAGAGTGGAAAAAAATTGCACTGCTTTTAGACCCTAAAATCTGGAAAGAATCAGACCGCCAAGGAGGTTAAACCTCCTGAAATCCTTTCTGCAGCCAGCCACTGCAAAAGTCCCACACTGACACAGGCAGAGAGCAGGACTACAAGAAGATGGCACAGTACACCCTGTACTGAAGACACAAATAGTTTCCAGTGCAGGGCTTTGGACGCCATCTTCCCCTAGCCCTGCTCTGCCTGCCGGAAAACTCTGCAGGCTGAGGTGAGCTGCGGGCTGCGGGGAGTGATCTGCCTGATAGACGCAGTGGCCAGTTCATCACACAGGGGTCCCACATTTTGGAGGGGGGGGGCGCGGCAGCACCCTCCTCCCCCGCACAGCGCCCCAGGGGACCACTTGGTGGACCAGGCGCACGTGGTTAAAGTTCTCCTGTACTTTAAGCATTAGACCACTGCACAACTCCTACTATCTACTCCTACCTACTCCTGGATCCGATCACTGCCTTTTGCGCCTTGTCAGCTCTCCTGTTCTACCTCTGTGTCCCCCATATCTGCCATCTTCACCGCACTGACCCGGAAGTAACCTGAATGTACTTGCGGGTCAGTATCATTACAGTGAAGATGCCTGCAGATACGGGGGACACGGCAGCAGAACAGGAGAGCTGACAAGGCGCAAAAGGCAGTGATCGGATCCAGGAGTAGGTAAGTTGTGAAGTGGTGCTTTTTTATGTCTTTAAAGGACAACACAAGGAAACTGGATTGGGGAGGATAACTGCCAAATCCTCACCGTCCCGGTTAAACCTTCTAGTCTATTCAAAGATTTTGGCTGACTAGAATTGGGACCCCTGGGGGCACAGAACTTTGAGAGTGGTGCTGGACATATGTTGCAACACCACTTAGACAGCAGAAAGTTTATTAATGTAATCCCCTCTCAGTTCTGGGATACTTTAAGAAACTTCAGTTGTTATCTATGCAAAAGAGCTTCTCTGAGCTCTCCAACCACTATAGTGCTATTTTCAGAAGCACGTATACATCAAAGAAACAGTGAAAGATAACTTCATATAAGATTTTACTGCCAGGAAATCCAAACGGTCATTAGCTCTGTTCTGTTTCATAATTTAAAATGTAGAGTGTAGTTTTTAACTGCAAATATTAGAGAATGATTCAATGATATTTAAAAAAAAAAAATATAACACAAAATAAAAATACGAGACTCTTTTTTTTTTTTGCTACTAATGTTTTATCAATTTTCTGTACTACACATACAATTCACTATATCATATATGTATATATATATACAGTACAGACCAAAAATTTGGGCACACCTTCTCTTTCAAAGAGTTTTCTTTATTTTCATAACTATGAACATTGTAGGTTCACACTGAAGGCATCCAAACTATGAATTAACACATGGGGAAGTATAGTACATAATCAAAAAGTGTGAAACAACTGAAAATATGTCATATTCTAGGTTCTTCAAAGTAGCCACCTTTTGCTTTGCACACTCTTGGCATTCTCTTGATGAGCTTCAAAAGGTAGTCACCTGAAATGGTCTTCCAACAGTCTTGAAGGAGTTCCCAGAGATGCTTAGCACTTGTTGGCCCTTTTGCCTTCACTCTGCGGTCCAGCTCACCCCAAACCATCTGGCCATCTGGCACAGCACCCCATCACTCTCCTTCCTGGTCAAATAGCCCTTACACAGCCTGGAGGTGTGTTTGGAGTCATTGTCCTGTTGAAAAATAAATGATGGTCCAAATAAACGCCAACCGGATGGAATAGCATGCTGCTGCAAGATGCTGTGGTAGCCATGCTGGTTCAGTATGCCTTCAATTTTGAATAAATCCCCAACAGCGTCACCAGCAAAGCACCCCCACACCATCACACCTCCTCCTCCATGCTTCACGGTGAGAACCAGGCATGTAGAGACCATCTGTTCACCTTTTCCGCATCGCCCAAAGACACGGTGGTTGGAACCAAAAATCTCAAATTTGGACTCATCAGACCAAAGCACAGATTTCCACTGGTCTAATGTCCATTCCTTGTGTTCTTTAGCCCAAACAAGTCTCTTCTGCTCGTTGCCTGTCCTTAGCAGTGGTTTCCTAGCAGATATTCTACCATGAAGGCCTGATTCACACAGTCTCCTCTTAACAGTTGTTCTAGAGATGTGTCTGCTGCTAGAACTCTGTGTGGCATTCACCTGGTCTCTAATATGAGCTGCTGTTATCCTGCAATTTCTGAGGCTGGGGACTCGGATGAACTTATCCTCCACAGCAGAGGTGACTCTTGGTCTTCCTTTCCTGGGGCGGTCCGCATGTGAGCCAGTTTCTTTGTAGCGTTTGATGGTTTTTGAGACTGCACTTGGGGACACTTTCAAAGTTTTCCCAATTTTTCAACTGACTGACCTTCATTTCTTGAAGTAATGATGGCCACTCATTTTTCTTTACTTAGCTGCTTTTTTCTTGCAATATTACAAATTCTAACAGTCTATTCAGTAGGACTATCAGCTGTCTATCCACCTGACTTCTCTACAACGCAACTGATGGTCCCAACCCCATTTATAAGGCAAGAAATCCCACTTATTAAACCTGATAGGGCACACCTGTGAAGTGAAAACCATTTCAGGTGACTACCTCTTGAAGCTCATCAAGAGAAAGCCAAGAGTGTGCAAAGCAGTAATCAAAGCAAAAGGTGGCTACTTTGAAGAACCTAGAATATGACATATTTTCAATTGTTTACTATATTTCCACGTGTGTGTATATATGTATATATATATACATTTTTTTACTTTAGTGGCACTTTAATATATGCCAAGCATTATAGAAATGTTGTTATAGCATGGTACAGACTCCTTGTCTCACCAGTGTTAGGTGTGTTAGGTGTGACTTACCCAAGAATCGGTTCACAGAAGAACCCCAGGATGTGGTTAGTGTGGTTAGTTAACTAGTTCTACACCTATTATCAATGGAACTGTTAATCAATAAATCTGTTTCTCTAGTTTTCTCCTGATTTCGTAAATCAGCTAGAGATGGCTCGAACCTCTGATTTTTGGTTCGCAAACCTACCGCGAAAGTTTGCGCGAACCGCAATAGACTTCAATGGGTATGCAAACTTTGAAAACTAGAAAAATGTATGCTGGCAGTAATGGAAATGATGTTTCAAGGGGTCTAACACCTGGAGGTGGGCATATCGGAGTGGGATACACGCCAAAAGTCCCGGGGAAAATTTGGATTGGACGCAACGCAGCGTTTTAAGGGCAGAAATCACATTAAATGCTAATTTGCAGGCCTAAAGTGCTTTAAAACATTTTGCATGTGTATATCAATCAGTGAGTGTAATTAGAGTACTGCTTCACACTGACACACCAAACTCACTGTGTAACGTACCGCAAACAACTGTTTGTGTAGTGACGGCCGTGCTGGACTGGTGCGCACCATGGACAGAGTGCAGGCCATGCCGGTTTTTCAAGCCCATATGGTCGCCGGTCTGTGGTAGCTCAATGATAGACACAGTGTGTTTGCAGCTGATCCTTTCTATGCCAGCCATCAGTCAGGTTCCGGGTTGTGTCTGGTTTGAACAGATACCCCAAAATCAAAATATCCATTTGGTCTTCTAGACTGTGTATATTTTTTGGTAAAAATATTCTTTTTGCTTTATAAAGGCCTGATGAAGGGTTAATTACCCGAAACGGACTAGTGTCGTTGCTTGAATCAAAATATCTGAAATACTTTATTTCATCAAACAAAGCATACAGTGTCTACGATCTGCTCAATTCATTGATCATCTATGTCTATAATACAAAGTATTTTTATTGTTGTCTACGAAAAAAACTTTTCTACCTTTTTGAAGAAAAAAGTTATTTTTGAATATAATAAAGAGTGAAACTTAAATTTTTGGAAACAAATCACTGGTTTGTGCCTTTACTTTATCTAAATCGTTCCTCCTATACAGAAACTTAGTCTTGGGGCAGGCAGTCACACGGCGTGCAGGCAGAAATGCTGTGTGTGGGGACTGACTTAGTCTTCGGACAGGCCTGAGCGTGCTTTGCATATCAGGCATCTTTTTTGAGAAAAAATTGCGGCCTGGTATCTTCCACTGCTGTGTGTGGCTTTGCTTTTGTGTGCTGCTTTTCCTCAGGTGGTCATCCCATTGCAGTTTGTGCTTTGCAATCATGTGCCTTCGTAAGGTAGTTGCCCCTATGCAGGTCTTGATCTTTCCACGGCTCAATTTTCAGTGGCAGAGAGTACAGATGGCATTGCTCTCATCTGAGGCAGACACACAAAACAATTTCCACACCGCTGAGCCCTGGGGTGATGGCACTTTGGTGGTGGCAGCCGACTGAATGTTAAGTGGGGTGCCAGAATCAGAGCAGGAGGAGGAAGATATGTCACGCTTCCATGCGGAAGCTGAGAAAGATGAGGTGTTCTGTGTTAAATAGTCAACTACGTCCTGACAATATTGGGGGTTGATGGCACGTGCCTTCTTCTGAACACTGTACTTTTAGTGCAGGGGGGTAGCGGCTGTGACCTAGTGCCCGTTTTTTAACTGGCGGGCCTTTTAAGTATATATATATATGTTTCAAGAGATAGGTGTGTGTGTGTGTGTGTGTGTGTGTGTGTGTGTGTGTGTGTGTGTGTGTGTGTGTGTGTGTGTGTGTGTGTGTGTGTGTGTGTGTGTGTGTGTGTGTGTGTGTTGATAGTAATGTAATCCATGTAAGCTGTACTTCGTCAACTTCTACTTCTTCACCATCTTCATCTTCTTCACTATCATCTGCTGTTTTTTCTTCACCAGGTTCAACTTCACCTTCTTCCTCTCCACTGTCTTTTCTTCTTCACCATCATCTTCTTCTTCACCATCTTCTTCTTCTTCATCTGTTTCTTCTTCACCTTCTTCTTCTTCATCTTCACCTGGTTCAACTTCACCTTCTTCTTCTTCACTGTCTTTTCTTTTTTTTTTTTTTTGCGTCATGCATGTTACATTGGCATGAGTAGCAGACATATTAGCTGGTATCAGAGAAGGCAATGGAACCTGGTAGTGGTACCACAGCACTAATTCCAAGAAATTATTATAACAGCATAATGGGCCATGGCAGCTAGTGGTGGTATCATGGCTGTAAATAAAACACAGAGAAAACAGCAGGAGGTTCCAGACAGCAGTCATGAAGCCCACATTGTGTCCAATACACAACTGGGACAGCACAGTTTTCAACCCAGACACCTCAGAATTTTTTTTACAACAATATAAATAGCTCAGTGGTTCCCAACCTTTTCCAGGTCATGACACATCACAGCAAACATTCAGATATCTGTGACATGTCAGATCACGCCAAACATTCATATATCCATGAAGCATCACGTATGGCAGAAAAATAAGCATAATAATCATGAAATCACTGGAAAATGAGGCTTAGAGCAGGGCTGCAGTGCCAATGTGACTGTTGCTGGCACAATGGGGGGGGGGGGGGGTGCAGGGACAATATGCTGAAGCTGCTGGCACATTGGGGGGCTGGAGCAACAATGTGCTTATGCTGCTGGCACAATGGGGGGCTAGGAGACAATATGCTGCTGGCACAATGGTGGAGGGACACAATGCTGCTACTGCACAATGAGTGGGGGGCTGCAGGGATAATATGCTGCTGCTGGTACAGTAAGGTTGCTGCAGATGTAATATTCAAAAGGTTATTATGCTGTTGTGTATCTTTTAGAGCAGAGAGGACATTCTGAGTTCAGGCTGTTGTGTATCTTTTAGAGCAGAGAGGACATTCTGAGCTCAGGTCTGCTTTCTTAAATGTTATTATGCTGTTGTTTATATATTAGAGCAGAGAGGATGTTCTGCGTTCAGGTCTGCTTACTTAAAAGTTATTATGCTGTTGTGTATCTTTTAGAGCAGAAACGACGTTCTGAGCCTCAGGTTTCACTCGCCCCTCAATAGCCGGGATCCCTCTCCTCCTCCGCTCCAAGTGTTTCTCTCTGGCTCCCTCCTCGCTGATTTGCCTCCATCCTCCGCTCTGAGTAGTTAGTATGACACATGAATGTGTTGCGGAACACCGGTTGGGAACCACTGATATAGCTATTGTAGTGGCGTATAGCTGGTGCTGCAATGCAGCAGTGCCTTAATCTATAGACCCTGGCGGTGGGAGCACAGAGAGCAGGAGGTAAAAGCAGTAGCAGGGGAGGAGTAACATGTGGCAGGCAGCAGCAGCATAAGTGGCCATGGCACCTAGCGTTGGCACCATGGCTGTAATGAACACAGAGAAAACAGCATGAGGTTCCAAACAGTGGTTGTGAAGCCCACATTGTGTCCAATGTACAACTGGTACAGCACAGTTTTCAACCCAGACACCTCAGACTTTTTTGTACAAGAATATATATATATATATATACAGTACAGCAGTAGGCCATGGCACCTAGTGGTGGTACCACAGCGCAATTAAACCAAAAACACTGTGAGGTTCTAGGAAGTGGTTGTACAGCTGCAGTTGGGGCCTCCCCACAACTCAGACAGCACAGTATGCATCCTGACCCAGACTCCTCAAGAAAATTAAACATTCTTTTTTATATTTTTGGTTGGAATAATAGCTGGTGAAACGTGGCAACAGCGCATTAGACTGTTGACCATAGCGGTGGAATCACAGTCAGCAGGAGGTACATGCAGCAACAGCAGGAGGAGTAGTGTGTGGTAGCAGCAGTATTACAGCATGGCACCTAGCGGTGGTACCACAGCAAAAATAAGAAGAACCAGGCACCTCATGCCCTCCTCTTGCCGACATGAGGGGCCAGGATTGGAAATCACCTTTAACCCAAGCCTGGTTCATCTTGAGGAAGGTGTGGACAGATGAGAGCGCTTTTCTGTGACCATGCCACCGGCCGCACTGAAGCATCTCTCTGACAGCATGCTGGAAGGGGGGCAGGACAGGACTTCCAGGGCATATTGCGTGAGCTACCTCCAGATCTCCAGCCTCTTGACCCAGTACTCCATAGGGTCCATAAGGGCCTTGGTATCAAGCCCACTGAAGTATCCCATGTACTCTGCCACCATGCAGGTCAGACGCTGGTGCTGACTAGAGGAGGAGGATGCTGCTGATGGCACCTCCTCTCTAGGCAGCTCTACCATGTAGAGTTGCCTTGTCAGACTCAGCAAATCTTCTGGGCACCTGCTGCTGCTGCTGGAAGCAGGCACCGGCTGCAGTGTTAGCTGAACAGGGGCAGGGGGGAGGGGTAGAAGGCTGGGTGAAGGCTTCCTCCAGTCTGCAAACAAGGGCTGCCTGCAACTCCCTTGTTCGATGCTCTGGGACTCCACTTTGCAGGAACTGACCAAGCTTGCCCTTCAGTTGTGGGTCCAGGATCATGGTAATTCATACATCATTCTGTTGCATCCGGATCACCCTGGGGCCCCTTGCGCAGACAGCACAGCATGTTCGCACCCATGGGGAAGAGGTGTGCCACAGCAGACACACCATTGTCGTCACCCCCCCTCTGAGTAGTGTTGGGCGAACAGTGTTCGCCACTGTTCGGGTTCAGCAGAACATCACCCTGTTCGGGTGATGTTCGAGTTCGGCCGAACACCTGATGGTGTTCGGCCTTTTAGTTCGGGTTCGCCCGAACTGCTCAATGCCCGGCCGAACAGGGCCCCTGTTTGGCCGAACAGGGCCCTGTTCGGCCGAATACGGCCCCCCTATGGGGTCGCAGGCATAAGGGGGGAGCATGCCCCGATCGCGCGGGGGGGGGGGGGTCGGAAATTCCCCCCACCCCCTCCGCTAGCACTCCCCCCTCTGCCCGCTTCCCCATAAAAAAGTTTGCGTAAAGTTAAATAGTACCGGTGAGGAGGAGGAGTCCGAGTAGGACGCGTTGAGGCCGGGCAGCGGGCGGTTCAGCGGTAGTACCCTTGTGGTACTTCCGCCCTTTCTCTGACCTCACGTCCTCTACGTGATGACGCATACGAGGGTACCGGTCTTTTTTTCTTTTTTTTTTTTCAGCAGGAGTTTTCGCGTAAGCCATGGGACCTAGAGGTGGTTCCACGACGGTCATTATAAGTTTTGTTTGGAGCAGCAGGAGTTGTTGTGTAAGCCATGGGACCTAGAGGTGGTTCCACGGTGGTCATTATAAGTTTGGTTTGGAGCAGCAGGAGTTGTTGCGTAAGCCATGGGACCTAGAGGTGGTTCCTCGGCGGTCATTATAAGTTTGGTTTGGATCAGCAGGGGTTGTCGCATAGGCTATGGGACCTAGAGGTGGTTCCACGGCGGTCATTACAATTACAATTGGTGCTGAAATAATTACACACAGAGCTTTAAAGTAGGGAGAAATGCTGCCTCACCCGAAGTTTAGATGTTACACAATGTAACAAGTGAGGAATGTGACTCACCTTCTCTCTCTCTCTCTCTCTCTCTCTCTGTGTCCCGGGAGCTCCTGCACAGTCAGTGTGTGTCACATTCCACACTTGTTACATTGTGTTTACTTAAATGTATCTATCTAAACTTTGGATGCGGCATCATTTCTCTCCAAGGAACTTTAAAGCTCTGTGTGTAACCCTTCCAATGCTGGTCTAGTAAAAAAAAAAAAAAAAGCTGGTTGCATATAATATGCTGTAAATAATGTTTTAGAGCAAAGTTGAAATGCAGGGTTATATTCCGCTTTAAGCTTCTTCTAGGGCCTTCCTTGTGATTGGCTTAAAAAAATCTGCATTCCGACGGAATTACGCATAGCAATTCTGGAATTCCGTTGGAACAGTATAGCAATTCCGTTCCGATGCAACGGAACGGAATCGCCAATTTAACGACTGGAATCGCAGAAAATGGAATTCTGCGGAATGCGGTGAGCATCCCTAGCTGTCATAGACTTCAGCCTATGACAGCCGATCACTTCCCAGCCTATGGAGGGGACAGCCGTATCATACGGCTGTCCCCAGTACAGCGCTGCCTTACATTGCAGCGCTGTATGGGTAATTAGATGGCGGTTTTACGGAGCTCCGCCTACCAAGCAGGATATGCACGTGCAGAGTGCAAGTGATCTCCTGCAAAAGCAAGCCTCAAGTATTTTACGCCCATTGACGTTAGGTGGTCCTGGGGCTGCCGCTGCGGCCGCAACCATCGGCTTGGCTAGGTCGGCAATAGGTTAAAAAGGCTAGAGGTTTGAAAACTGCTTGGGTAATGTATTTCAATGGGCTGGTGCACACCAGAGCGGTTCATTTTTTCCACAAATGCAAATTTGGGGGCTGCAGCATTATTTTTAGATTTCTGAGGTGTTTCTGCCTCAATGTTAAAATATAGGAAAGTGTAAAACCGCTCTGAAAAACAGTAGATCAGAGTGGTTTTCCAAGCATTTTTGTTACAGAAGCTGTTCAGTAACAGCTTTACTGTAACAATATATGAAATCCGCTACGCAAAAACGCTCAAAAAAAACGCTAGGCATGCTTAGAAAATCTCTCTAAACATGCCTAGAATCGCTCTGAAAATTTGCTTCAAAAACCTTTAGCGTTTTGCGGATCTGCTAGAGGTTTTTGGTGTGCACTGGCCCTGAGTGACACAGTAAGACTTGCCTGACTAGTGTCACACACTCAAAGGCAGCAGCTGCAGAATCACATATTCATAGTGAGACTGAGAGAGACAGATGCTGCAGTGCTGACTGACTGTATGCTAGTCTAAATCTAACACTAAACTAACACACTAACTAATAAATAATCAAGAACGAATCCCTATTCCCTAACTTACCTACAGGTTACGACTAGGCTACCTAGCAAGCCTAACCTGCACAGAGTTCAGCTAAGCTAGCCTAGCACTGTATACAGCAAAGACACTCAGCTACACTGACTGACTAACACAATCAAATCACTATCTATCTATACAGCAATATAATCAATGTGTTCAGAATGTGGTTAGGATGCAAAATGCTCTGTTTTCACAGTGAAAAGCACTTGCTCAGACACACAGCAGCACTGGGGATGCTCTCAGTACCACAAGTCACAAGCAAGGATGAGATCCTCATGATAGCTGCCACCTTATATAGAGGACGAGGGGAGGGCTAGGCTCCCCTCTTCTGATTGGTTGCTAGGGCCTCGACTGGGGGCCCTCTGATTGGCCCAACAATGTCATATGACATAATTTCCCTGACTACCACGGTCACGAGCTCGTGATCACGAGTAATCACGAGTGTAATCATGAGTGCATTTGTGGCCGGCAATCGTGATCGATAGCAGATCACGATTGTCGATTAAGACCTCTTGATTGGCAAATTAACAAATTCTAAGTTTTCAAAGTGTAGTTTATCTTGCCCTGAAACCTGCCGTTGCATTTTATTCAAACTGCTTTTTATTATATATTAACTTCTTCTAATTAGCTGTTCTGAGCTGTTTGTGTACTTGGAGCACAGATAGCTTCACATAGAGCTCCTTTTCACTTGTCACACTGTGTTTACACACATGTATCAACATTGGAATGAAAACAAAGATACTGTTATCTCCAGTTTGGATGCAGATTGGAAGCTGAATAGCAGGACAAAGTGCCTTGTTTAACCATTTCAGTGTTGTTCTGCTAAAAAAATAAAAAATTCTGGGATAGTAGATTTCAAGCTGTGAGTAATCTTTTAGAGCAAAGTAGAAATGCTGACTTTCAGACCACTTTAAGCAGAACTTGCCAATCACCATCATTGCGATCCCAAAAACACTGCCTGTGGCATTTTTGAAATGTGATCCTGGAGCAATAGCAATCAAAGGATGCAGGGGAAAATTGTGATCACTCTGAAAATCACATTTAAAATCGTAGTCCTTTGCAATTTAGGAAATTGTGAGTGATTTTCAAAACTGGGAAAGCGCCGCTAGTGTGCCCTGGGCCTAAGGGTTAAGTTGGCCATACACACATAGATTGCCACCCAATGTGGCAAAACAATCGACACACAGCACATCTATTTTTAATAGGTTTCAGCATGAATTCTATTGAAAATTAACTGAACTGCAGTGTTTCACTGCTCAATGTAGTGCAACACTATGGGCTGAGGAACTAACACTGCTCATCTCCCCAATAAAGATTTTATGTCTGGCCTGATCGATAATTTGGATCGAATTTCAGTCAGTTTCCATTTAATCTTAAATAATGTCGGTTGCAGGTGATGAGCAAGCTATTGATGATTACATGGAAGCAAATACAGCAGGAATTCCAGGGGAGGTCTGCGTACACAACATACCAATGAATGTCACATCACCTGGCTGTGGATTATCACCAGTAAGTGTAACTATGCCATGGCAAACACCTTTCTGAGAGTTACTTATACTGTATTACTGATTCAAATTGCTATTAACAGCATTTACATGTTTTGTACTGTGAACTTGAATGAGACCTGAAATCAATTATAAAAAAAAAGTTAGATACTTACCTCCCTAATGGTTTAGAGGATTACCGAGTCCTTATACATAGGGATACTAGTGGGTGGAAGTGCCCAAAATATAATAAAACAATTAACAACAGTTTAAAAAAGGAGAGGGAGAGGGAGCGGTTGGCTTACCTCTCCTGTAGACAAAGTAGCCAGTATAACGCAAGTAAATTTCAAAAGATTTACTGCACAGAAATAGCGTTCCCCCGCTTCCTCAGGTCATTAAAGAGTAACTGTCAGGCTGCAAAAGCTAATTTAAACCTCTATTCTCCTGTGTTAAACAGTTTAGAAGGAAGCCAAAAAGGCAATACTGCAGTTAAAAATCTCTCTTACTTTAGATGTTTGCTGACAGCAAGGCTCCATATTCCCAGGCTCCTAAGGAGGACGCAAGCCGAATAACAGATACTGCAAAGCATTCTGGGGCCCTCCCCTGGCTGCTAGTGAGGCTCAAGTTTCAACAGCATGTAACAGTCTAGCTCACAGCACTAATAAATCTGGGGCAAAGTACACTGCAGGAGTCCGCTATTGTTCCTAACCACATGGCTAATTAATATTCACTGCACAGTAGTGTTATTCATTACCAGCGTTTGTGAGAGTGGAATCATCAGAAAGCAGGCAGGACATGACGACACATTTGGCTTCATAGGAGACAGACAAACATGGAACCTGCCATGAGCTGTCAGGAGCATCATTCTCTGCAAATACTATATAAAAATTATGTGAAGTACAAACATGGACAGTGAAATGCATATGTAATGTAAGTACAGCCAATCTTTAGCTACTGATATATGTGTTTATTTTCTCTGAGACCTTATACCTAACAGCTCCTCTTTAAAGCCCACAAAAATCTGCTGTGTGGTTAGCTGAGACAAGACTCAAGTGCCTCAGAGAGTAATAAACATTTTAAAATGAACTTGAGTTGTACTGGCCACTTTATCTAAAGGAGTGGTAAGCCCATAGCTCCCAACTGTCGCTCTTTTTGAGGGACAGTCCCTCTTCGGCAGCCCTGTCCCTCTGTCCCTCTTTCCTCCTCATTTGTCCCTCTTTCGGGACTTTGTCCCTCTTTCTATGTACATATATATATATATATATATATATATATATATATATACAGTATATAGATAGATAGATAGATAGATAGATAGATTTCTCTACTAAAAAATGTGTTTGATTGACTCTAAACTTTATTCCCATCCTTCGAATTGATATATTACAAATTTTAAAATGCTAATATGCAGGAAAATGAACCAGGATAGAAAGGACCAGTGTGGTTTGAATTATAAAACAACATATTTTTCTTATGAAATCTTTATGGTATGCATGACTAGGGGTTAGTGTTGGGCGAACATCTGGATGTTCGGGTTCGGTGTGGTTCGGCCGAACATGCCCCTGATGTTCGGCATGTTCGAGCCGAACCCCGAACCCAACCCGAACATGTCCCTTTGGGGCCCCTATAGGGTCCCAGCATAAAGGGAGAGCATGCCCCGAGCGCAGGGGGGGGGGGGGTGGGTGATGCCCCCCACCCCTCCCCGCTAAGCTCTCCCTTTTGCCGGTTCCCTATAATGTTAAATTTAAGCCCCCAAAAGTACCTGAGGATGAGGGCAGGAAGCGGGCAGCCGGAGATGCTAGGCGCTAGTACCATCTGGTACTTCCGCCCTCTCTTGACGCACTTCCTGTTTACATTTGAAGTCGCGTCAAGAGAGCGCAGAAGTACCGCGATGACGCGAACGAGGGTACGCGTCATCTACATGATGACACGTACCCTCGTACGCGTCATCGAGGTACTTCTGCGCTCTCTTGACGCGACTTCAAATGTAAACAGGAAGTGCGTCAAGAGAGGGCGGAAGTACCAGATGGTACTAGCGCCTAGCATCTCCGGCTGCCCGCTTCCTGCCCTCCTCCTCAGGTACTTTTGGGGGGCTTAAATTTAACATTATAGGGAACCGGCAAAAGGGAGAGCTTAGCGGGGAGGGGTGGGGGGCATTTCCGACCCCCCCCCCCCCCCGCGCTCGGGGCATGCTCTCCCTTTATGCTGGGACCCTATAGGGGGCTATGTTCGGCCGGACACGGCTGTGTTCGGCCGAACAAAGAAGGCACGTTCGGGCAGCATGGCCGAGCACCCTCCCGAACACCATGAGGTGTTCGGGGGGTGCCGAACCGAACCCGAACAGGCCAAAATCCGGGCGAACCCGAACAGTGGCGAACACTGTTCGCCCATCACTACTAGGGGTGTGATGGGGGCGTGATCAAGGGTGTGGCAGGAGCGTGACTGAAGTGTCCCTCTTTTTCATCTTAAAAAGTTGGGATGTATATAAGCCAACTACTGCATCTCCTGGGACTAACTTGCAGCATTTTGGCCAGCATTTTGCACAGTGTTTATGCTTTAAAAAATGCTCTCTCATTCACTTGCATAAGAATCATGGCAAAAGCAATGGCAGTAAAATAATTTGCAGCAATTTTGGCAAAATTGTGGCAATTTTGGCATGAATTTACCATAATACTCATTGATTGATTGAATGAAAGAGCATTGTTCAAAACTCAAATGCTGTGCAAAACGCTGACCAAAAGTCTGCAAGGGGGTCCCAGGCCTTAAACTGTTTTT
This sequence comes from Hyperolius riggenbachi, assembly GCF_040937935.1. NCBI lineage: Eukaryota > Metazoa > Chordata > Amphibia > Anura > Hyperoliidae > Hyperolius > Hyperolius riggenbachi. The sequence continues at coordinate 117,834,400 of NC_090656.1, forward strand.
AATGCTTTTGTTATATTTTGAATGACTCCACCAAGGGTATTACTGTTGATGTGATGACTGGTGGGAAGTTGTTTCTTTAGCTTAGTCCCCCAGCCTACCTAATCATTCAGGTGGCGAGAAATCCTCTGCAAGCTTCATTGATGGTTGCACCAATGAAGCCAATAGTGTAATATGACAAATAGATGCCAATAGAGTAATATGAAAAAATACCAGAAGGTTTAGATCTGGTATTTTAAAAGATTATACTATTGGCTTTGTTTTCTTTCCCTTTGTGTTTTTTTTCGGTCCTTGGGTTAGTCCGACTCCAAAATTATACATAGGGGTAGTATAAGAGGAGGGCTATGATGCAAAGCTCTATAAGGTGACCACTATAACTAGGGACACCGCAAGGGACTAAAAGCAGTTGGTAATATTATTATTATTATTATTATTATTAAATCATGTACTTGTGCAGCACTGACATCTTTTTCAAGCATACATTTGAAAAGGGCTCCTGGAAAAAAGGGCGCCTGATATAGACGAAAAAAAGCCAAATTTGGCTACAAAGGGTGCCTCGTGTAGCCCATATGCCAAATTTGACTACAAACGGCGTCTGGTGTAGGCCATATGCCAAATGTGGCTACAAAAGGTGCCTGGTGTGGCTAAAAAGCTAGTTTTAGTTGAAAAAAGGATGCTGTTATAGGCAAAATGTGTTGGGTTATAAAAGGGCTCTGGATATAGCCAAGAAAAGTGATTACTATGACCTAACGTCTCCCTACTCTCACACAGAACCCTCCCCTGGTGGTGCCTTACCCTACCACCCCCCTAGTGGTGCCTAACCCTAAGACCCTACCCCCCACTTGTGATGCCTAATCCCCCCCCCCCCCTGCACCCCCGAATCAAAAATCTCAGCTATAAAAGGGCACCCTTTGTGATTTCGAAATCAAAACCCTTGTAACTAAAAAAAAAATTGTAGCCAAATCCAAAATATGGGCTACAGGTGGGCGCCCTTTTGTAGCAGAATCAAAAACCTTGTAGCCGAAAACCTTGTAGCTGAACCAAAAATATGGACTACAAAGGGGTGCCCTTTTGAAGCAGAAGTAAAAACCTTGTACCCAAAAACCTTGTAGCCGAATCAAAAATATGGGCTACAAAGGGGCACCCTTTTGTAGCCGAATCAAAATCCTTGTAGCCGAATGAAAAATATGAGCTGCAAAGGGGCACCCTTTTGTAGCCGAATCAAAATCCTTGTAGCCGAATGAAAAATATGGGCTACAAAGGGGCACCCTCTTGTAGCTGAATCGAAAACCTTGTAGCCGAAAGAAAACCTGGGAGCCCTTTTCACCACCTTGTAGCCCATATTTGCAGTAATAACATTGAAGACTATGGAGGCGCCCTTTTAATACAGATGGCTCAGGAGCCTTTTTCAACTGATACCCGTTTTCAGCACTTTAAAGTGTGTATTGTCATTGACTGTCCTCAGAGGAGATACCAAAAGCAATTTTTTGGTGGAGTCACTTGGTGTGTTTTTGGAATGTGGTAGGATAAAAGTATGATTGCCAGAGCCTGTCACAACACCAGCTCATTTCCACTGATGTAATCAAGCATATACTGTGCTGATCCATTTGCAGACTCCATTTAGGCTTGGGAGGGGAAGAAGATGAAATGGGATCTTGGGTGGTGAAAAACAGAAATCTGGCCCTGTTTGAGTGGCAGATGTAGCTATATATAATTATTTCCATTGAGGTGCCACCATATGAACGTGAATAATGAAGTAGGCAGGAGGGATAGGTATATCATACACATGTTTAGTACAAAACACTTTTTTTCAAATCACATCTACTAAATAAAAATGATACAAAATGACTACTTGACTGACAGAAGAATAGAGAAGGCAAAGCACTATAACGAGGACAGGAGGCAAATTACACTGCAAAAATACATTTAACAAAAAATAAAAGTAAATAAAAAAGGAGGTCACAATCACTTTTTGCAGAGAACAATTACAATCCATGGGGCTTGAGTTTAATAAAGTCAAAATAAATCAAGTTACAATTGTACATGAAACAGAATAGGTATGTCATTCAGGACCACAGTGTGTTTTTCCTCAGCAGGGCTTGGCGTATGAGACAAACAAGCAAATATCAAAAAGGTCATGCATTGTCTACCTGTGCCAAGAAATATGTGAAAAAGAGCAAATATAAAGACAGAAAGATTGAGGCAGAGCTAACACACAGAGACAGCAAAACAAACACACTGAAAGTATCGTTCCCTTTGTTGTGTGTTGTACTGCAAACTTTGCTTTCTTCAGCTGATTTCATATTAGGCACAACAGTCAAAGGTTTTCACATTGCTATGTTCTATGCAACTTTAACCCAGGTTACAGCGTGTTGAAGACCACTTACATGCTCTTCTTCACCTCGTTGTTATATTCCCATTAAAGCAAACCTGAACTGAAACTGAAGTGATAATAAACTTATGAGATAATTAATTGTATGTGTAGTACACATGGTCAATGGAACATTACAGTCCCATATTTTTATTTTTAGTTTAAGATCTGAATTCTAAACAGCAGCCATGACAGGCTGATGTAAAATCTGCTTTGTTTAGTTGCAAAACAAACAGAAGTAAAGACCCTTTTGAAAGTTTCAGGACTAAAACCTTATCAGCAGTGTTTCCTCAGCCAAATAAAACTGTTTTGCCTTCTATTTACATCAGGCTAAATTTGGCTTTCTGTTTGATTGTCTTATTTGCATAGATCAAAGAACTAGTTTTCTAACACTTGCTGTATAGGAAAACAGGGACTTCAGACAGTTCTTCGTATAACTAGTGCCATACGTACCTATGTTTATCTCATCATGTGACATGTAAGGGTTAGAAGGGGTTGAAGAAATTTTAAAAGGGTGGGACCATGCCATAGGTTTATTAAAAAATGTGGCCCTCCCCCCTTCCAACGTTTTATTCACAACCCCTTCTCACTCATGCAGGCTGGTTTATCTTTGATGGCTGATTTAATCTGCGTCAGGCTCCGCCACTCCAGCCCACATGATATGAGGGGCTCTCTAGGATTGTCAATATCATGGGCAAGGAGTTCTTCCCAACCTCTGCTGCCCAGGAGGAGGTGGGGTAAATGTATCCTGAGGAACTTATGTTAGAATCTGGAAACCCTGTTAAATAATGGCACCCTCATATGTTCTGCCCTTTCCAAGTAAACAGGGTCACTTTAGATTCCATATTTATTTAATGTTAAAAAAATATAGAATAATCTATATATACAGTATAATCGGATGTATGTGTATGTATGTATGTATGTGCCGTGATCACTCGAAAATGCCTTGACCAATTTCAACAAAACTTGGTATACAGATCCCTTACTACCTGAGATTATATGTTCTGGCGGTCTCCCCCTGCACACCTGGGTGGAGCTACAAACAGCCAATCAGATTTCACCCATTCATGTCAATGGAAAAAATGTAAAAGGCTGCCATTCTCACAGTAATCAAGCCCCACACTTGGCACAGTTGGGCACTTGGTGACTGAGGTTACAAATCCAGAAAAAGTAGGTGGAGCATTAAACAGTCAATGGAATGTCAGCCATTCATTTTAACTTTGAAAGTGTAAACTGCAGCCATTCTTAGACTGTTAAACACAGGGTTTTCAAACTTGGCACACTTGGTTACTGGGTGAATGAGATTAAGATTCAGGAAAGTGGGTGGAGCCTTCAACAGCCAATCAAAATTCACCTATTGATTTTCAAGGGGATATTTAACCACTTTAGCCTTCAGGACGAAGCTCCGATGTCCAAATATGCATGTTGGACATAGGAGCTACGTCCATGAGAAAAACAGAGCCATGGGGGTTCTCAGGGCCACAACCACCGCGGTGTGCGGGTTGCCCGTTAGCCCGGAGATCAATGAATGGGAAAGCAGTTCCTATTCATTGATCTAAGTCCCTTAGAACGATTGCTGGCTTCTATGGAGAAGCCGCAATTGTTCTGTTACACATCCCCTCTTCACTTCCTGTAAGTACGCTTTCTGGAAGCAAAAAAATAAATAAAAAAATTGACTGTGGCCATCTTGTGGCCAAATAGTAAAACTTCATCTACATACATTTTTATTAAAGTAAATAGACATTTTTACATTTAAAATTAACTGTTTACCTCCAACACACCAAAAATATTTAAATCATATTTTTAATTAGAAAAAAATTACAGTAAAAAAAAAACATAAATAGTTACCTAAGGGACTGAACTTTAACCACTTCAGAACCATAGGGTTTTTTGCTTAAAAACCAGAGCAAGTTTCACATTTCAGCGCTCCTCCCGTTCATTCACCAATAACTTTATTGCTACTCATCAGATGTAAATGATCTATATCTTGTTTTTTTGCCACAAATTATGCTTTGTGAGGGTGATATTTGCTTTTAGTAATTATGTTATTATCTGTGCATTTTAAAGGGAAAAATGAGAAAAAAAAGAAAAAATACACTATTTCTCCATTTCCATCCACTATAGTTTTCAAATAAACAATGTTACCATAGGTAAAACCCACACATTGTATTTGCTAATTTGTCCTGGTTAACTCAACATTTAAATAATGTTTCTAGTACAATGTATGGCGATATTATATTAGATTCTGGTTTGTGTTTTTTGTTTTCTCATTGTACTCTATCAGTAATTAAAAGCCCTTATCTTCATGATTAACAGTAATACACTCTCATGGCATACATATTTTAAAAGCTAAGTCCCTAGGGTAACTATGTATTCTCTTTTCAATGCTGTGACTTTTGTTTTTTTTTTACAAGTATTTATTTAGGGGTATAGAGTACATGAAAACAACAGTTTTATTGCTTTTCATTCAGTTTTCCGGTAAAAAAAATCACATGACTTAGCCCTCAGTTGTCAAACAACACAAAATCTATTCTCTCACTTGTCACAGTTAAAATGATACCCTATATACATAATCAGATAGCTTATTGGGCATACAGCACACTGTTTACCACAAGTACGCATATTTACTCCCCTGAGCTTCAGATGAAGTTTTGTGGGGAGTAGATAAGCGTAGTAAGGGATTCAAAGTGGTTAATATGCATCTCAAGAGATTAAATTACTAATATTTTTTAAATTATAAGCTTGTAAATAGTGATGGACGCAAAACTGAAAAAATGCACCTTTATTTCCAAATAAAATATTGGCGCCACACAATGTGATAGGGACATAACTTAAATGGTGTAATAAATGGGACAAATGGGCAAATAAAATATGTGGGTTTTAATTATGGTAGCATGTATTATTTTAAAGCTATAATGGCCGAAAACTGACAAATCATGATTTTTTCCCCATTTTTCTCTTAATATTCCCGTTAAAATGCATTTAGAATAAAATATTTCTTAGCAAAATTTACCACCCAAAGAAAGCCTGATTGGTGGCAGAAAAAACAAGATATAGATTATTTCATTGTGATAATTAGTGATAAAGTTACTGGTGAATGAATGGGAGGTAAAAATAGCTCGGATGCATAAGGTGAAAAAACAATAAAGGCTGAAGTGGTTAAACTACTGCCATTCTTACACTGTTAATGTTCAAACTTGGTACTCAAATCGGCATCTGCAGTAACCCCACAGTGCTCAAAAGCATATTTCCACAGTGACCATCACCAGAAATAAATTGAGAAAGGTCACTTCTCCATCCAAGAATCACATAAACATGTATTAGAAGCTGAATCTACATCACATATACAATGACTTACTTCCAGGGTCCTTTTGACAGGGACCCTTAGTAGTTAAAAGCTTATAGTGTAACCCAGAAGGGCAAGAAAGAGAAACCGAGAGCCAAATCTGGTGTAGTATTTTTTGAAAAGTTTGGAATATATTGAAATAAAAGTTATACTCACAAGTCAGGGTTACCACACAGGCAACCACTGATACAGCAGGTGGGGAGAATTGTAACCTGACCCCACTCAGGTCTAAAAAGTCACTCTCTATAGATAGGAAGAATGGGGATACACCCCTCCACCAAGGGTGGACTAAGATATTGAGTAACGGGAGAAATAGAGGCGCCAAACAAGTATAAAATAGATTAAAAACCGTCTAAAAGGAGGGAAATGGGTGGATTCACCTCTCCCAGATGCAAATGACCAGGCTAATATAGCCGTAGGATTTATAATTCTATTTATTAAAACAATTCTCCAATAGTGATGCATATAGTGTAACCAGGTACACATTTAAAATCCAAAAAACGATCTCATATAAGTTGCCCAGTCTCCAGTTCCTACCGGTTTCGTCCTTGCGCCGTCATCAGGGAACACTCGTGTATAAGCTTTTAACTACTAAGGGTCCCTGTCAAAAGGACCCTGGAAGTAAGTCATTGTATATGTGATGTAGATTCAGCTTCTAATAAATGTTTATGTGATTCTTGGATGGAGAAATTACCTTTCTCGATTTATTTCTGGTGATGGTCACTGTGGAAATATGCTTTTGAGCACTGTGGGGTTACTGCAGATGCCGATTTGAGTACCAACTACCAAGCGCTGTGGATTTGTATGCATTTTTCTTGGAACCGATTGTGGATGTGGTTTATCCTTAGCAGCTGGTGGAACATACACATGAGATAAAGTTTGGATACTTGCTACAGTCGGTCATTGGGTGACTGGGGTTTAAATTCACCAAAGGGGTGGAGTCACAAACAACCAATCAGATTTCTTAGGTAGATAAACTGCTTCCATTCACACATTTTTAATGCCAGGAATCCGAAGGCTCACAAACTTGGTCATTGAGTGACTGTGTGTCAAAGTCACAAAAAGTGGGTGGAGCCAAAACCAAATTTCACTGGGAAAATGTTAATGGCAGGGTTCTCAAACTTTGCCCACTTGGTCACTGTGTGACTGAGATTAATATTCAGGGAAGTGGGTGGAGCCTATGATAGCCAATCAAAATTCACCTGGTGATTTTCAAGGGGAATATTGAAATAGCTGCCATTTTTACACTGTCAATAGCAGATGCCTCAAACCGGGTACAGTTGGTCACTGGATGACTGGGGTTCAATTTCTGGAAAGGTGGTGGAGCCTCAAACAGCCAATCTGATGTGTTTAATTTCTATGGGAATATACAAATTATTAATACCAAGGGCCCCAAAGCTCATAAACTTAGTCATTGAATGACTGTATGTCAAAGTTAAAAAAAGTGGGTGGAGCCAACAAAATGTTTTTACATGAAAAATATTAACTGCAGCCATTTTTACACTGTTAATGGCAGGGTTCTCAAACTTGACACAGTTGGTCACTGGGTGACTGGAATTAATATTCAAGAAAGTGGGTGGAGCCTACAACAGCCAATCAAAATTCATCAATTGACTTTCAAGGGGAATATTTACATTGCTGCCATTCTTACAATTTTAATGGCAGAGGCCTCAATCCTGGTACGCTCTGTCATTGGGTAATTGGACTTCAAATTCTGGAAAGGGTCAAAGCCACAAACAGCCAGATTTGTTTAATTTCAATGGGAAAATGCTAATTATTGATGCCAAGGACTCCAAAGTTCATAAACTTGGTCACTGAGTGACTGTATGTCAATGTTACAAACAGTGGGCGGAGCCAAAAACCACTAACTTTTTACATGGGAAAATATAAACTGCAGCCATTCTTACACTGTTAATGACAGGGTTCTCAAACTTGACACATTTGGTCACTGTATGATTGTGATTAATATTCAGGAAAGTGGGTGGAGCATACAACAGCCAATCGAAATTCATATATTGAATATTTAAACTGTTGCCATTCTTACACAGTTAATGAGGCCTCAAACCTGCTATAGTCAGTCATTGAGTGACTGGGGTTCAAATTCACTAAAGTGGCAGAGCCACAAACAGCCAATCAGATTTCTTAAGTGGATAAACTGCTTCCATTCATATAATTTTGATGTCAGGAACCTGAAAGCTCACAAACTTGGTAATTGACTGACTCTGTGTCAAGGTTACAAAAAGTTTACGGAGCCAAAACCAAATTTCACTGAGCAAATGTAAATTGCAGTCATTATTGCCCATGTGTATGAGGCGCGCGCCACGAACCGTCGCTTGTCAGAGCTGTCGCCAGGCGATTGACTTGGCCAATCGCCGGCAACAGCTGTCGCCGCAACTTCGACACAACTGTCGCTAGTCTGCCGTGTGTATGCGGACTAGTGACAGCAACTCCATACACAATGTATGGAGCTTCCAGCGGGGGGACTACGGGGGGAGGAACCTTCGGTAACAGCTTCCGCCAAATCTGTGTCCCTCTGTGTGCCGTGTGTACAGCTGTGGCACAGAGGGACCTGGCGACGAGCTGTCGCTGTTATTTTTTTTTTTTTTTTTTTTATGGCTCTTTTTATGGCCACAGCGGTGGCTCGTGTGTATGAGCCATTACATTGTTAATGACAGGGTTCTCAAACTTTGCACAGTTGGTCACTAAGTGACTGAGTAAATATTCAGAAAAGAGGGTGCACCCTACAAAAGGTAATCAAAATTCACCTATTATTTTTCAAGGGAAAATTTAAATTACTGCCATTCTTGCACTCTTAATGGCAGAGGTCTCAAAATTGGCACAGTTGGTCTTTGGGTGAGTGGGGTTTAAATTAAAAAAAGGGGGTGGGGCCACAAACAGCCAATAAAATTTGTTTAATTTCAATGGGAAAATACAAATGATTGATTCCAAGGAATCCAAAGCTCATAAACTTGTGTGTCAAGGTTAGAAAAAGTGAGAGGAGCAAACAACATCCAAGTACATACCCGGGCAATGCCGGGTCCTCAGCTAGTATAATTTATTAGATGAAAAATACTTTTTGTATTGTTTTTCATCTCTCGCTTTTTCTTCTTTTATTTCTTTCTCCACCTCTAAATCTTGATTGAAGTGTCATCCGTCTGCTAGACCCCATTGCTGCTTGTCACTACCCATCGCTCTGTCGCTGTCCGCCGGTACCACCCATCTCACCATTTGCAGAGGGACACGTGCCGCACTGCTCCTCCTTCATGCTGGCTTTCTGGCTGTACTGTTCAGGAAGTCTCAGGAACGTTTCTCTGAGCCTACGGTTGATGCTCCCCCATTGATCCAAGCATTCCCTGAGGAGGATTTTCATTAGGCAATTTAGAGGACCGATGAAAATCCTCCTTAGGGAGAATACTCATTTATTAAATGTCTAGACCAATGGGAAGCCCCGGCGGGAGGCTCAAAGATGCTTTTCTGGGGCTCCTTGAACAGTATAGCTGCAGAACCAGCATGAAGAAGTGGTGTGGCATGTGACCTGGCAGGAAACAGTGGAAGCAAGACAGGTGGCCCCGACAGCCAGTGAAGGAGAAGAGGATGGTCCCAGCAGGTGGCTAAAAGAGTTTTTTTCTTTTTAAACTGTTTTTTTTTACACTAAATAAAAAAATTACTTTAAAATCAAAGAAAAACTAAAAAACTCTATGTCCCGAACCCTAATGCTTTTTTAATGAGATTTATAATATAATTTGCAGGGGTCTTTTTGTAATCCTGATTGAAGACTCCTAGACTCTGCTACACACTGCAACCAAACTAAACTAAAATGAAATGAAATAATCAGCATTCTAAAGCATTCTAAAAATAAATATGCTGGCAGCTATTTGTGTGTGTTAAAGGACACCCGAGGTGAAAATAAACTAATGAAATAAACTATTGTATCTATCTTTCTTCTCCTAAAATGACTTTTTAAGATATTTCACAGTTTTATTTTATGTATAAATCTACTTTTTAAGTTTTAACTGATTTATTGTTTTTACTCAATGTCACATTCATTGAAGTATACTAGAGCTAGAATGTATGAACTATTGATCCTTTTTATCTCTTTCCTGCTCTCAGAAGCCATTTTCTGCTAGAAAAGTGTTTTATAGTTGGAATTTCTTATCAGTGAAAGTCACACTGTAGTCACTTCCTGTCTGAGTCAGGACTGAGTCAGTCAGCCACTTACACACCTGATATTTAACTCTTTTAAGGCAGAGAACGAAAAAAAGAAACACAGCATAGTTATTTGTGTGCTAGAACCTGTACATACACATGTCTATCTCATCATGTCGCATGTAACCTCGGGTATCCTTTAAAGTGTCTTTGTAATGACGCCTCCTGCTTTCCGGTCACCTCATCTAGTCTGTATATCTGAATTTGAGCTCCTAAGCTCAAAGATCCTTACTCACACTGTTCTTTATATTTGTTCCACATGGGCATATGAAAAAAAGCTTTTAATGGCCGTTCACACTGTGCAAGTTGTGTTGTCAAAGCATCACATGCAACATTGCTGAACAGGGACACCACGCATTAGATGTGCAATGCGACTATGCAGTGCAGCATACAGTACATTGAAATTACACTTCACTGACAATGTAGACACACACACACATTACTCAGTTAACACACAACATGCTGTGCGTCATTCTGTTGGAACCTTCCGCACTGAGCCACATCGCTCACCATGTGAATGCCCCTCAGGAATATCATCGTGTTGCAATGGACACAGCATGAAATGGCCCTTATAGCTGCTTTTAGGACCGTGAGTGGGAAGGTCACATACAGTAGTTGTTCTGCATATGGTTTGAACATTTCTACTAGTAGTCTTAACAAGCCAAGGTACCATTAAGTGGGTTAGACAAAAAATCTGATCATTTATCTTTTTCTTTAAAGGAGTATAAAACTCAAATGTCATCAATTTGCTGCAGTGTTCCCCAACCCAGTCCTCAGGGCCCACCAACAGCTTATGTTTTGTGTAAATCCACAGAGGTAGAAAATAAGCGCTGCTGAGACATTAATTACCCCACCTGTTAATGTTTGTTGTTTCCTGCAAAACATGTACTGTTGGTGGGCTTTGAGGATAGGGTTTGGGAACTCTGAACTAAAGCATTAAACTGGGCATAAAATGAATAGGAAATAAAAAACACAATATCGGTTTTCAAATTACTGGAAAGCTTAATTCAAATTTCCACGTTACTTAGAAACTTAAAGGTTAGGGTTCTTTTTTTCTCAGCATGAACAAGTAATACAGTGGCTTGCAAAAGTATTTGGCCCCCTTGAAGTTTTCCACATTTTGTCACATTACTGCCACAAACATGCATCAACTTTACTGGAATTCCATGTGAAAGACCAATACAAAGTGGTGTACGCATGAGAAGTGGAACGAAAATCATGCATGATTCCAAACATTTCTTACAAATCAATAACTGCAAAGTGGGGTGTGCGTAATTATTCACTCCCCTGAGTCAATACTTTGTAGAACCACCTTTTTTGCTGCAATTACAGCTGCCAGTCTTTTAGGGTATGTCTCTACCAGCTTTGCACATTTAGAGACTGAAATCCTTGCCCATTCTTCTTTGCAAAACAGCTCCAGCTCAGTCAGATTAGATGGACAGCGTTTGTGAACAGCAGTTTTCAGATCTTGCCACAGATTCTCGATTGGATTTAGATCTGGACTTTGACTGGGCCATTCTAACACATGGATATGTTTTGTTTTAAACCATTCCGTTGTTGCCCTGTCTTTAAGTTTAGGGTCGTTGTCCTGCTGGAATGTGAACCTCCGCCCCAGTCTCAAGTCTTTTGTAGACTCCAAGAGGTTTTCTTCCAAGATTGCCCTGTATTTGGCTCCATCCATCTTCCCATCAACTCTGACCAGCTTCCCTGTACCTGCTGAAGACAGGCACCCCCAGAGCATGATACTGCCACCACCATATTTGACAGTGGGGATGCTGTGTTCAGAGTGATGTGCAGTGTTAGTTTTCCGCCACACACAGCGTTTTGCATTTTGGCAAAAAAGTTACGTTTTGGTCTCATCTGACCAGAGCACCTTCTTCCACATGTTTGCTGTGTCCCCCACATGGCTTGTGGAAAATTGGAAATGGGACTTCTTATGCTTTTCTGTTAACAATGGCTTTCTTCTTGCCACTCTTCCATAAAGGCCAATTTTGTGCATTGCATGACTAATAGTTGTCAGTGGACAGATTCCCCCACCTGAGCTGTAGATCTCTGCAGTTTGTCCAGAGTCACCATGGGCCTCTTGACTGCATTTCTAATCAGTGCTCTTCTTGTTCGGCCCAGGGCCGGGCCAAGGTATAGGCTGGAGAGGCTCAAGCCTCAGGGCGCAGTGTAGGAGGGGACGCACAATTCATTGAGCTGTCATTCCTAATTGTGTATGAAGCAGAAAAAAAAAAGGGGGGATACATAGCAGTGACTGCAAACCAGATAACTAGATACTACGGTGTTGGAGAGGTTGTGGGCCATGTGGCCCTCTTAGTCTAATAGCAATCAGTGTGTGACAGCTGAGGTGGGAGGGATGGAGGGGCGCACTTTGGTGTCTCAGCCTTGGGTGCTGGAGGACCTTGTCCCTGCTCTGATTCGGCCTGTCAGTTTAGGTGAACGGCCTTGTCTTGGTAGGTTTACAGTTGTGCCATACTCCTTCCATTTCTGAATGATTGTTTGAACAGTGCTCCGTGGGATGTTCAAGGCTTTGGAAATCTTTTTGTAGCCTAAGCCTGCTTTAAATTTCTCAATAACTTTATCCCTGACCTGTCTGGTGTGTTCTTTGGAGTTCATGGTGTTGTTGCTTCCAATATTATCTTAGACAACGTCTGAGGTCGTCACAGAGCAGCTGTATTTGTACTGACATTAGATTACACACATGTGCACTCTATTTAGTCATTAGCACTCATCAGGCAATATCTATAGGCAACTTACTGCACTCAGACCAAAGGGGGCTGAATAATTACGCACACCCTACTTTGCAGTTATTGGTTTGTAAGAAATGTTTGGAATCATGTATGATTTTCATTCCACTTCTCACGTGTACACCACTTTGTATTGGTGTTTCATGCGGAATTCCAATAAGATTGATTCATGTTTGTGGCAGTAATGTGACAAAATGTGGAAAACTTCAAGGGGGCCGAATACTTTTGCAAACCACTGTAATTCAACTAGCAGTGTGACAGCTTTTTATTGTCACACGCCTAGGTTGAGCAATGCCATCATTATAGTCTGAAGATACAGGATAATTTAAATTCTATCTACACACACACACACACACACACACACACACACACACACACACACACTCTCTCTCTCTCTCTCTCTCTCTCTCTCTCTCTCTCTCTCTCTCTCTCTCTCTCTCTCTCCCTTTCTCTTTCTCTGTGCTCCCTTAATTAATGTAATAATTTCATCTTTTTTTAAACCCCCCCCCCTCCCCTACCCACTTCTTAATTTATATACTGAGATTTATAAGAAGCAGAGAAGGTTTAAACAAGCAATAAAAGGCGGTAACAAGAAAACTGTAAAATTGTTCATAGTGGGGGTCTCATTATCATAAGATCTTTTTGATGGATTACCATTAGCCAAGTTTACCTGCATTTATCACTTATGTAATGGCATTCACACTCGCCAACATTCAAACAAACCACTGATCACATCAATTTCCATTCCTTTATACCATCTCTACATCATATGGTTTATCCAATCAACTACATCAGCTTTCCTTCAATTAGTCTGTTACCTTATAACAACATATTTTTTTACCACAACACCAATTTTTGCATATTGGAGCTATACAATTCACCACAATCTTTCTCTTATCAATAAATCTGTTCAGGCAACAGTACCCTCTCGATGTTGTTAGCATCCGATTCAACAACATTTGTCTGTTTGCTCATTCACATCACTTATCCACAACATTTGAGTTCCTTACTCAGTCATACCATATATACACCCACATCTCCAGGTCTGACTCCATTTCTCATTTGGTCTCTTTCAAGCATATCCAAACACATCACCTCCTCTATCACTGCTCCTTCTTTTCACTGTCCCTTCTTTTCACTGTCCCTTCCCCTTCTGCTTGTTCTTCACTCCTATCTCTCCTACCACTTCATAACCATCCCCATGGGTCCTATAGGGATAGATAGAGGCAGGGGAGCTCTGCTGGGCACTACTCTGATAAGTGAATAGATCTACTGTCTCAGTATCTTCATACATCTCTCTTTTTAACATAACATCCTATTTACCAATCCATTCTTTCAGAACAGGGGCGTTTGAGTTTTTTCAATTATTTGTTATAATACTTTTTGAAAATGATTAGGTTAAAAATGAAGGTTTTAGGGAAGGGGAATATTAGGGTTCAGGGACAGGAAGGGGGGGGGGGGGGGGGGGTTAAGCTTTTACATCAGAGGGGAGTGGGTTCTGTGTGATAGTAGGGTTAGGTTTAGTTGCAGTAAAATATTGGTAACATTTACCAATGTTTCACTATCATAATTACCACTGTATGTAATATTTTTACATTTGCATTTGGTGCCCAATTAACAATGGTATTTAACGTCATATCCCATATTTCTCCTTGCATGTTTTGTTTTTGTTTTTTTTAAAAGCTAGGAATTCCTAATGCACAGTCACCTCTGAGATTAATAATACAGGTCTCAATAATTTATTCTGGATGAACCGAGTTAGTCAAACCTAGAGGGAAGTCTGAATTTTCTCTTATCAAGGTCAACGGTGAGAAGCCAGTTTCCTTGCACTACTGCAAAACTATCCAGTGTAGTGTTTTTAAAGAGACCCTGAGCTATGTATAAAATCACAATTTAGACTTACCTGGGGCTTTTACCAGCCCGCAAGGTCCCCCTGGCTCTGCTCCTGGTCCCGCTGGCAGCTCTGTTAATTGGAGACTGAAATGTTCTCTAAGACTGAACCGCATACGCATAGGACTCTCATGCCGGCCAGTGTGATGACATGTAGCGTGTGCAGCAGGGACATGCACAGGCGACTTCAGGCCGATTTCTTCTGGGCACTGCAATTTCCTCCCACATCCCAAAAACATACAGATAAGTTAATTGGCTTCCACCTAAAAATTGGCCCTAGACTATGATACATACACTACATGATATAGACATATAACTGTGGTAGGGATTAGATTTAGAGATGTCACGAACCTCCGATTTTTGGTTCGCGAACCCCGTTCGTGAACCTTTGCGGAAAGGTTCGGTTCGCCGAAAAGTTCGCGAACTGCAATAGACTTCAATGGGGATGCGAACTTTGAAAAATAGAAAAAATTATGCTGGCCACAAAAGTGATGGAAAAGATGTTTCAAGGGGTCTAACACCTGGAGGGGGGCATGGCGGAGTGGGATACATGCCCAAAGTCCCGGGGAAAAATCTGGATGTGACGCAAAGCAGCGTTTTAAGAGCAGAAATGACATTGAATGCTAAATTGCAGGCCTAAAGTGCTTAAAAACATCTTGCATGCATATACATCAATCAGGGAGTGTAATTAGAGTTCTGCTTCACACTGACGCACCAAACTCACTGTGTAATGCACCGCAAACAGCTGTTTGCGTAGTGACGGCCATGCTGGACTGGTGCGCACCATGGCGAGAGTGTTGGCCGTGGCGGTTTTCAAGCCCATATGGTCGCCGGGCTGTGGTAGCTCAATGATAGAACAACAGCGACTGTCCAGCTGATCAAATTTGGTCTGTCCACAATGAAGCAACGACCTTATTATCTTCTTGTATGTAGGTAGGCAAAGTTAGGTGTCCCAGTAGTTAGCTAGGCATAGGTAGGAGTCCCAGTATAGGTAGGTAGGCATAGGTAGGAGTCCCAGTATAGGTAGGTAGGCATAGGTAGGTCTCCCAGTAGTTAGCTAGGCATAGGTAGGAGACCCAGTATAGGAAGGTAGGCATAGGTAGGTGTTCCAGTAGTTAGCTAGGCATAGGTAGGAGACCCAGTATAGGTAGGTAGGCATAGGTAGGTGTTCCAGTAGTTAGCTAGGCATAGGTAGGAGACCCAGTATAGGTAGGTAGGCATAGGTAGGTGTCCCAGTAGTTAGCTAGGCATAGGTAGGAGACCCAGTATAGGAAGGTAGGCATAGGTAGGTGTCCCAGTAGTTAGCTAGGCATAGGTAGGAGACCCAGTATAGGTAGGTAGGCATAGGTAGGTGTTCCAGTAGTTAGCTAGGCATAGGTAGGAGACCCAGTATAGGTAGGTAGGCATAGGTAGGTGTCCCAGTAGTTAGCTAGGCATAGGTAGGAGACCCAGTATAGGTAGGTAGGCATAGGTAGGTGTCCCAGTAGTTAGCTAGGCATAGGTAGGCGACCCAGTATAGGTAGGTAGGCATAGGTAAGTGCCTCAGTAGTTAGCTAGACATAGGTAGGAGACTCATTAGTTAGCTAGGCATAGGTAGGAGACCCAGTATAGGTAGGTAGGCATAGGTAGATCCCCTAGTATAGGTAGGTAGGTGTCCCCGTATAGGTAAGTAGGTGCCCCAGTAGTTAGGTAGGCATAGGTAGGTGTCCCAGTATAGATAGTTAGGCAGGGCCTGGCTGGCACAGTAATAACAATTACCAAGGTCCAGCTGCAACAGATAGGGCTGTATAATTCAGTGAGCAACACACACACAAAAAAAAAAAACATCAGGAAAACATTAGAGCTCTCAAAAGAGCTGTTGAGGGGTGCTATTTTAGCAATAACAATCAGCCAGGAGCAAGCCAAGAGCCTAACTAATCTTTCCCTAGGAGAACAAGTCTGCAGCAGCTGTCCCTAGTCTGTCTCTAGCAGGCACACGAGTGGGTGTAATGGCCGGCAAACCTGCCTTATATAAGGGGGGTGGGGCTCCAGGGCTTAGTGTAGCCTGAATGGCTACAATGAGCCTGCTGACTGTGATGCAGAGGGTCAAAGTTGACCCTCATAGTGCATTATGGGGCGAATCGAACTTCCTCAAAAGTTCGCTTGGTCCAGGCGAACGCAAACCCCCAAAGTTCGCCTGGAACCGTTCGCTACATCTCTAATTAGATTGTGATTCCCTCTGAGGGACAGTTAAATGACAAGACAATATATACTCTGTACAGTGCTGCGGAAGATGATGGCGCCATATAAACACTAAATAATAATGATTATTGAACCTATGACTGTGTCTTGCCATCGTCCAACTGTGATTCACACATTTAACTTTTTATTTTTAGGAGAATATATGTCAAACTACATTGAAAAGCCCAGAACTAGCTGCCTGTGCTTCAGTGTTTGATACAGCACCCTATGTAGAATTGTGTGAAGCAGACAGCTGTAGTTGCACTGACGATGAAGATTTCAATAAGTTTTGCATTTGTTCTACCTTGTCTGAATACTCTAAACAGTGTGCCTTAGCCCATGGATTACCAGGGAACTGGAGAAATCAACAAGTGTGTGGTGAGTATTCTAAGCTCTCTGTGAGATTTTTTTTTCACTTTTGCCTAGTATGTAGGCATCTGCTGTGTTTCTTACATACAAAAAGTAAACACGCTTTTTAAGCAAATATGATGGAAGACTCTGTTGTAAGGTAAAGTACACCTGAACAGAGAGGGATATGGTGGCTGCCATATTTCTTACCTTTTAAACAATACCAGTTGCCTGGCAGTTCTGCTAATCTATTTTGGCTGCAGAAGTGTCTGAATCACACACCTGAAACAAGCTGCTAATCTACTTGGACAGAAACACCTGATCAGCATGCTTGTTTTTAGAGACAAAGGATCAGCAGGACAGCCAGGCAATCTGCATGGTTTTAAATGAAATGTATGTGTGAGCCTCCACTTCACTTTCAATTCAGGTATGCTTCTGAAGCTTGGAGAGGAGTCACCCACTGAGTTTCGAAGCTTGGAGAGGAGTCACATGATGAACCGAGTTCTTAAAGTAGACTCTAATTAAAAATACAAGATTTCAGAAATAAAATCTATTTTCTAAATTATATTAATAAATAGGAGCTTTTTTTCAGCTGCATGATGACAAATATAAAATATTTTACATTTATTGGAGGAACCCCTCCCTTCCTTTCATATTGCCGGGACAGAATCCGGCAGACTGGTGGAGTAGGAGGTGTCCAGCAAAGGAGGAATTTCTAATGGCGGCCACCTGTATAACCCTAGTTATGAAAAGAGAAAGGTGAAAAGCATGCACTGAAATGCTCATAGGCTTGAAGGAGTGTTTATTTATCTTTGTATGTGTCAGAGTTGTGCAACTAAATATTTTTAATTAAAAAAATGTTTGGTTTGGGTCCGTTTTAAGCTTGGGGAGGAGGCATGCGATTAACTAATCTGTGAAGCTCAAGGAGTCTCATGATGAACTGAGTTCAGAAGCTTGGAAAGGAGTCACATGATGAACTGAGTTCTGAAGCTTGGAGAGGAGGCACACGATTAATTGATCTGTGAAGCTCTATTAGGGGGAGCAGGAAAAAATGGCGCAGGGGAAAAAATGGCGCACCGATAAATGTATCAAAAAACGCTATTTACCGTTTTAATGTTAATACATTAAAACGGTAAGTAGCGTTTTAAAATACATTTATCGGCGGATCGGTGCGCCGTTAGAAAAAGCAGAGGAACTTCACTACAGCTAGTGTCTCACGTTTCCGGGAATCCTTGCTAGCGTCCAAATCCATGGCAACAGAGGAATCCGAGGCAGCCTCTGCTAGATGTTTCCCCAGTCCGCCCGGCCAATAAGGAGCACAAAGGAGGAGGGCAGAGACGTTCCACAGACACCAGTACTTAATTATTCTTTTCTGACAAGTTCTTGCAGCTCATATAGCACAGTGCTAAGGGAACAGACTAGGAAAAAAGTTTTGCAGGTTCGAATCTGCTCTTCATTGCTTTTTTTTTTTTAAGAACACGGCACTATTGTAATATTATTGTAACTTTTTAAAATAAAAGTGTGACTGCAGAATAAGGATAAGAAATAAAGAATTGGTGGCTGGAAACTGACCAACAATAGCGGTGATTAGTCAGAGAAGTGACTTTTCTCTGACTAATCACCGCTATTGTTGGTCAGTTTGCAGCCACCAATTCTTTATCTCTTATCCTTATTCTGCAGTCACACTTTTATTTTAAAAAGTTACAATAATATTACAATAGTGCCGTGTTCTTAAAAAAAAAAAAAAAAAAAAAAAGCAGTGAAGAGCAGATTCGAACCTGCAAAACTTTTTTCCTAGTCTGTTCCCTTAGCGCTGTGCTATATGAGCTGCAGGAGCTCATCAGAAAAGAATAATTAAGTACTGGTGTCTGTGGAACGTCTCTGCCCTCCTCCTTTGTGCTCCTTATTGGCCGGGCGGACTGGGGAAACATCTAGCAGAGGCTGCCTCGGATTCCTCTGTTGCCATGGATTTGGACGCTAGCAAGGATTCCCGGAAACGTGAGACACTAGCTGTAGTGAAGCTCCTCTGCTTTTTCTAACGGCGCACCGATCCGCCGATAAATATATCTTAAAACGCTATTTACCGTTTTAATGTATTAACATTAAAACGGTAAATAGCGTTTTATGATACATTTATCGGTGCGCCATTTTTTCCCTTGCGCCATTTTTTACTGCATGCCTATTAGGAGTCTCACGATGAACTGAGTTCTAGTGTTGTCCGGATCATGAACGATTCGGATCTTTGATCCGAATCTATTTTATGAGTCGATAATCCGAATCATCAAAATGAGTGATTCGGATCGCAAAAGGGGCGGGGCCAGGAGCGACACGCCCCCTCTCAGCGGGCAGCGGGGTCCTGGAAGCAGGGATCGCTCTGTTGGAGTGGAAGCAGCCTTGCACAGGGACAGGTAGATGAGGGAGAGGGGACATGGGTGCCACTGCCAGATATGTGTAGAGCGCACATACTGGCTATAACGTGCTGCCCATTATAGGCTGTCTGTTCCGTAGTGCTGCACAGTGAACACATGGGAAGCTTTTGGCTCAGCACAGCTCAGTAACTTTGCAGACAGTGTGATTGAAAGGCAATATAATCCTCCTGCACTCGGCACTAAACAGCTGCACTTATCTTCTGGGAATGCTTTCTTTCACTGTGCGACCTTTTCTTTCAAAGTGTACAGATGAGCATATAGGTGAAATATATGTAAAGCATATGACTTCAGCATGTGGGTATTACGTGCAAACATTTCTGCTCGTCCCTCCTCCCTTCTCTGTCAACTCTCTGCCCTCTGTCCATCTTCTCCCCTTCTCTGTGTGTCCACTCCCTCCCCGTCTCCTGTCCACAGACCTGTCCTGCTGTTCATTTCACCCACGAATGCTTCCGGTAGTAAAATGATCCGAGATTCGGATCAAAGATCCGGATCTCTTCAATGATCCGATTCGAATCATCCGGATCATTGAAAAGATCCGAACTTCCCATCTCTACTGAGTTCTGAAGCTTGGAGAAGAGTCACATTACGAACTGAGTTCTGAAGCTCGGGGAGGAGTTACATAACAAGCTTAGTTCTGAAGTTGGGAGCAAAGTCCCTTGATGAACTGAGTTTTGAAGCTTGGAGAGGAATCACATGATAAACTGAGTTCTGAAGCTCGTAGGGGAGTCACACAATGAACTGAGCATGGAAGGAGGCAGTATCAGAGTTAAATGAAATGTATCTTTATTGCTGTTGCTTTTGGGTTCCGAACAATGCAATGCTGAACACCAATACTAAATAGCACTACTAAAATTATTTGCAAGTACTATAGTAGCAGAACTCATGATCACAGAGAAACATGACCAAGTGATAGATTTGTAAGTATTTGGTTTGCTGTGGTCATTCCCTGCTTTAGCCTACATGGGAACACTAAAGCTGGCCATACACTATTTAATTATCATTCTATTTTGTTTTCAAATGTCATCCAATAGATATACGATCATTAAAATTACACTCAATGATAGATATTATGATCAAAATTACAATCGATATAATTGATTATTTTACAACCGACTAACTATTGTACATCAAACTTTCAAATGATGAGCCCTTAATCACAGTATTGATAGAAAATGTTTAAATCCACTTTGTATGATTGATTAGATGTTTTGTCTACTCGAATGTCTAACTGGGTCAAAAAAATCTACAATGTATGGCTACCTTGTGCAACATGTGTTCATTACCAGTAAATAAAAGCCTTACAAGTCTACCACCTGACCATGTTTCTTCATGAGTTCAGCTACACAAAACTCTAGTAATGTCACGACTGAAATGATCATGTTCTACGTCTAGGGGTAAGTATGAACAAACCTACAAAAAATGTTAGTGCACAGAAGAATCAGTGCATGTTGGCTCCCCTATTTTCAGTCTAGAGCAGGGCTTCCCAACCCTGTCCTAAAGTAACCCCAATAGTACATGTTTTGATTCGCAGGTGAGGTAATTAATGTCTCTTGGTAGTACTTGAGCACAGGGTTGGGAATTCCTGGCCTTGGGAATCTCTGCTTCCTCACACTGTTTCCTGCTTCCTCAGCCGCCTTGCACTACGATATACCCATAATGTCTATTGACTTTTCCCATCCATCTTTGCCATTACTGATTTCTGCTGTTCCTGTTGATCCAGTTCCAACCTATTTTGATTCATTATTGCTGATTAATCTACCTACATTCCTACTGCTTCACTTTCCACTGATTTTTAATGACTTTTGCACTAAATCTCTCTACCTCATGGCCCAGTTTGCTGCAGACTGCACCTTGTTTTTGCTTATCTCATCTCCCACTGCCTTCAATGTCCCATCACTGATTTCTGCAAACTCCTTATTCATTCATGACACCATAAGGTCTGGGACCCACTAGCAGCAATTAAGTTGCATTTGCTGATCATTGGCAATTGGCAAAGTGATACGGCAGTGAAACCCTATAAGGGATTGGGCAGCATGGTGGCATAGTGGTTAGCGCTCTTGCCTTGCAGCGCTGGGTCCCTGGTTTGAATCCCAGCCAGGTCAACATCTGCAAGGAGTTTGTATGTTCTCCCTGTGTCTGCGCGGGTTTCCTTCGGGCACTCCGGTTCCTCCCATATCCCCAAAAAACATACAGATAAGTTAATTGGCCCCCCCTAAAAAAAAAATGGCCCTAGACTATGATACATGTGCTACATGATACATACATAGACATATGACTATGGTATGGACTAGATTGTGAGCCCCTCTGAGGGACAGTTAGTGACACAACAATATACTCTGTACAGTGCTGCGTAATATGTAAGCGCTATATAAATACTTATAAATAATAAAAAATAAGGGTAGTTCCACTGCACCGTTTGTATTCGGGATTGCTCTTGGCGATCGGACTGCATAATTTTTGGAGCAATCCCAGGGCAATCAAAATGGAGGCATGCAGGGCCAAGTAACAATCGCTACGGGAATGGTAGTAAAATAATGGACTTCACGATCACGAAAACACCACCAGTGGGTCCCAGGCCTTACTGATTATTTATCATTGTGTGTTACAGTAACCGATCATTCATCACTTTTTACACTCATCACCACCATCTCATCTATATTCCTGCTCTACTGTGACTATGTAACCACCACTTTCTGTCACATCCCTGTTTTCTACTATACTAGTTTATAGTGTGTGTTTGAATATTTCTTATTTACAGATTCATACCTGTACTTTATTTTGGGATATACCAAACATTAAAAATTATTACATTTCATTTTTTTAGGAATAAATTGTTCATTAACAACAGAATATGATGAATGTGGGTCACCATGTGAAAAAACGTGTAGCAATCAAGAGCCGGGGGCTTGCATAATGAAATGTGTCACTGGTTGCTTCTGTCCAGAAGGTATGAGTTTTTCTTTTTTTGAATCAGCTGTCAAACCTTTTCATATATTATGTCCATATGCTTTTTATTATTTTATTGTCTCTGTAACATTTAGTCCCCGGTGGGTCTATTAAAGTGATTTAAATGTGTTCTTTTCCCACAAAATATTGACTTCTATGCTGTTTTATACTAGAAGATAGATTAGTGGTTCAAATGGTAACTTATAAAATATATATTACTAAGCAAATTGAGTGAATGCTTGGTATGGTTCCAAGTATTACTGGATGTGCTGTCTTCATTGTGTGTTATTGATTTTTTTTTTGTGGTGTCATACTATGTATACATTCTATATATAATGACAATATTCCAATAAAAACTATTAATGCAAATTCTGATATTATGTGATTATATTATTATTATTATTATATAATAGATGCTTCTATTCTACATCAGATCCATACACATGGTCTTCATCTTAAGTCAGCTTCCCCCACATCCACTGGACATCATAAGACCAAATGGAAGCATGATTATCATTTGTGTTTGGTTTCATACCTAACATCTTTCTAGGTGTCATCTGACTGATCATCATGACCAACCGCAGGGGATAACAGTGAGGCTTGAAATGACAAAGTTTAGTGACTCCAGCTTCAGTACACTGCACCCTCTTAGCTATCCTTTGTTGAGGATCAAACCAATTAATAGACTTGTTGCTGGACCCAGATGTTTTGCTTAGCACTGTAATGATCTCTGGCAGCACACTTCTATACTGCTCCCACTGTCCTCCTGTACGGGGGGGGGGGGGGGGGGGGGGGCAGCACAGACAGGCTTGCTAATACTAAGCTGTTTTGTGTGCATGTGGTGGTGGTGGTGATGGTGGTGGGGGTAAATCCTTCAGGGTTTTGCCAGGGGCCCAGATCGTTCATGTTAAGCCCCTGCATCCTGATCATTATCTATTTTCCTCACATGAAACACTGCAACGTTTCCCTTTGGTTACCTCTTCCCATTCTCTTATCCAAGGCTTCTTAAGAGCTTCACCGCTCCTTTGGAACTCCTTTCTACATCTTTCCTGACATGCTTTAAGCCTTTCCTTCAGCAGGAAATTTGGACACCTGTTAGTGGCAGAAACTTGGGTACTAAATATTGACTGTGAAATGTGGGCCCCGGCGGCAAAATGCGGCAGCAAATAGCAGCATTATAGCAAATAGCTCCTGATAATTAAATTTGACCTGAACTCAGAACGCCCTCTCTGCTCTAAAAGATTTGCAACAGCATAATAACTGTTACACAAAAATATTTTTTTTTTTTGTTACAGCTGATACAAATCCTAAAATAAATCTGCAGTGTTTCTACTTTCTTATTCATGGAAGCAGACATATTGTTTACATCATGTGCTTTCAAATGATCTTATCTGCCATCTCTGCAGTGGCAGTCACGTGACACGGGAGAGATCAAATAACAATTTGTGATTAGACACAAATGAGGTGAAATTAAACAGGCTAAACACTCTAAATACATACAGTGGGCCTTTATCTTTGTTTTCCTTATGTCCTGTGTAACAGTTCATGTCCACTTTACCATATTTGCATCCGATTTGTGATGGCATGGGTGGCGTCCATTGGGAGGGTTTTATGGCTAGGCATGAGGGGTTAAGGTTATGCATGGGGTGTGTCTTTATGGTTAGAATTGGGGGAGGGGTGTCTTTAAGGTTAGGGTCAGGGGGTGTCTTTAAGGTTAGGTGTAGGGGATATTTAGGGTTAGGCATCAGCAGGGGGTGGTTAAGGTTAGGCATAGGTAGAGGAAAGGTTCTATGTGAGAATAGGGCTAGGTGGAGTTGTAGTAAAATATCAATATTATTGACCGATATTTTACTATCGTAATTTCAAATTTCAAAAAGTAGAATAGTGGTAATTAATACAGATATTCTACTAGCCAAAGTTGGGTGCCCAGATTTTCTTGCACTTCTTTTTCGTGCACACCTTCAGAAAGGTAGGATTCCTTATTAGTGGCTGTGCAGATACAGTCATTAGAATAATTGTGCAGAGAGCAGAAAGCTTTTTCTCTCCGTGCCCTTAGTTGTCATTCTCTCAGGACAGGGAAAATAAATGTCTCCCCCCACGGGGCCCCCTGCTGCTGCATCCCTTGCAGGGTCTGTTGTTACTCCCCTGTTTCCACCCCTCTATCCTCAGATTGTAAGCTCAAAATTTACAGGGTCCTCCCCTAACATTATTTATCTCTGTGCTACCAGTTCTTTTAAATGAACATGTACAGTACTTGTTTTGTCTTTATACCATGCGTTAACTACGTATGGACCTTTGTACTTGAATTGCAGAAACATCCAACTGTACTGTGCATGCTCTACATATGTATTTATTGTACTCTTTATTGTCTGTATTTTACTCTGTAAAGCTTTACAGAGAAGTTGATAGCACTCTATATATAAAAATAACACTAATTATAATAAACTGATATCTATCTATCTATCTACAACATTCAGTTTGTGACCAATGTTTATATTAGGAACAGTATATGATGACGTCAGAGGAGAAGGATGTATCCCAGTTACAGAGTGCTTCTGTAAATACTCAGGTCAAGCCTACCCCACAGGATATGAATTGTCTCTCCGCTGTGAAAACTGGTAAGTTTATGTCTTACTTTTTTGATTTTTTTCTAAATGCAATATTAGTGCAGTGCACAGGCAAAGGTTATGCAATATCCACCACAGTGATGCACAGAGACTCACTGTTTATCAGCTGCTCAGAGACAGTCAATGTCCCAGAATCAGTGTCCCCCATCCCAGGCTTGAATATGTCCCAGCCAATGCCGCCAGATTTCTCAGCCTCTGGATTCTGTGGCCGAACAATTGGTCTACTGTCTGTGCTCCATGCCTGCCTCCTGTAAACATAGGCCACAGATCAGAGCTGTAGCTGGGGGAGGGGGGGGGGGGAAGGGGTTAC
The DNA here is from genome assembly GCF_040937935.1 of Hyperolius riggenbachi. Lineage (NCBI taxonomy): Eukaryota > Metazoa > Chordata > Amphibia > Anura > Hyperoliidae > Hyperolius > Hyperolius riggenbachi. The sequence continues at coordinate 117,859,840 of NC_090656.1, forward strand.
TCTGACTACCCGTGTTTATTCTTTTGTGTTCCCCACTCAGCTTCTTCTGGGCAATGTACTTATGGTGGATGGTGGGCTCACACTGCTTAAAGAAAACCTGTAACTTTAAAAATCTCCCCTGGTGGTACTCACCTCGGGTGGGGGAAGCCTCCGGATCCTATTGAGGCTTCCCCTGTCCTCCTCGGTCCCACGGCGGCAGCGAAAATCCTCCTAGAACGGCGGCGATGTAAATATTTACCTCCCTGGCTCCAGCGTAGGCGCAGTATCGGCTCTCTGCACAGAGATAAGCAAAAATTGCCGATCTCTGTCGGGCTGCTCTACTGAGCAGGCGCAAGTCTCCTGCGCCTGCGCAGTATAGCAGAGATCAGCTGTTTTCGCCTATCTCCGTGCGGAAAGCCGCAACAGCGCCCCGCTGGAGCCAGGAGAGGTAAGTAAATCAGCGCTTAACTGCGCTTGTCAGGCTTGTCAAGGGAGGATTCCGGGACTCTTCGTGGGAGCCAGTGCTGGACTGCCTGCAGCTACAGGAGTGGAGGAAGCCTCATTGGGACCCTGAGGCTTCCCCCTCCCAAGGTGAGTACCCCCAGGGGAACTTTTTTTTGTTACAGAGTCTCTTTAAAGGAACAGTATCAATACCCAAGTGCTCTAAAATGACATTGTACAAATAATGTCTAAGTAGCTGTGTAAAAATATTCCTACTTTTCATGTTAAATATCAGAGGCAAAAGCTTTAATTTATTGTGTGTAGGATTAAGCTCTATTGGAACAAAATCATTAACAAAAGGGGTGTATGCTTCAATGCACAGCCAGTGTTTTTTGCATATCAGACTACAGAGTATTTTTCTCTGAAAGCAAAGACGGTGCATTTCTGCCTGGAATTGTGAGTCAGAAGCGGTAAAAAAATTTTCGAAAATTTTAGGCCTCCAATTTTTAAGTCATAACTCACCAAAATATGCCAGAATAAAAGCCTAGTAGACATTCTGCATATAAATAAAAGAATAGAACACAAATTTGCTTATTACATTTATGAATAAACTTACAAAAATTTGAAACTGTACAAATAAGGCAGGCAGAGAGTAGTCAAAATCCAGGCAGAGGTCGAGGAAATCTCGATGGAACATCTCAAAGCCCTTGTACAGAACAACTTGAGGTTGGAACAAAACCTCTGGGTAGGCAACACACACCATAAATTCAGCTTCGAACCGCAATAGACTTCAATGGAGAGGCGAACTTGGAAATATCAAAAAAATTATGCTGGCTAGAAAAATGATGGAAAAGATGTTTCAAGCTGTCTAATACCTGGACGGAGACATGGTTGAGTAGGATACACGTCAAAAGTCTCAATAAAAACCTACATTTGAGGCAAACCACTGTTTTAAGGTCAGAAATCACATTGAATGTTAAATTGCAGGCCTAAACTGCTTTACAACATCTTGCATGTGTATACATCTATCAGGAAGTGTAATTCCCTCCTTCCCTCCTCCGGAGAAGGGGGATCTTGTCTTCCAAGGATTTGTAGGATGTCAAAAGCATGCGCACATACATTGGCCAGGGATCGAACCCAGGTCAACTGCTTGGAGGGCAGCTATGCTCACCACCAGATCCGGATCTTCAACCAGGCAAACTAATCAACTGCTTATGGGCCCCAGGAGGTCAAAAGGGCCCCATAAAGATGTCTTGCCTCTGTTCATGTAGTCCTTTAGTAACTCTTTCAGTCTTTAAAAACAAGATCTCTGCAGCAATTCTCTACTACAAAGATAAGAAGCAGGCACACACAGTATTACCCCCTTGCCTTAGCTCAGAGCTGTCAGACACAGACTGGGTGCTGGAATGTGATCTCTTCATACAGGAGCCACTTGTTGCTTAGCTAGAAAAACTTGATGTGGCAAAAACATCTGTAATTAAACTTTTTTTCATAGTAGCATCATCATTTGCTCAAAAGCCTATGACTTATGTTCGTAATGTTTACATTTAGTTCCTGTCTTTGCTGAACTTATTAGCCTTAATTTTATCTCCCACATAAGAGGCACATAAAGATTTATTGTCTGTTTCAGTTCTGTTTATTGTCTCTGTTCAACTCTTTCAGTCTTTAGATCTCTGCAGCAATGCTCCACTACAGAGATAAGAGTTCTGCTGGTGATGTTTACAGTTGGTTCCTGTCATTGTTGAACTTGACCTTAATTTTATCACCCTAGACCCTAGTCAATCTCTGTGGTATGGGGGCAGGACAGGAGTGGTGGGGGATCGATGGTCCATAACTTTGCTCTGCATTGAGCAGTACAGCACTTGCAGTTTGATTGAAGCTTGATACAGTTCTGCTGAACTCAGAATTAAACTTGCTGTGATAGAGGTCGATCACTAAACAAATAAATGGAATAATGATCAATTGGCTAGACATATTGAGGCATTATTGACCTGTGTATGACTAGTGAGAATGAGGGAGCAAAACTGACTAATTTGGTCTTGCAGTGAATAAACTCCAATATTGCTTTACAAGATCCTCACAGCTCGAATGCCTGGTACACACCATGCAATTTCCCGTCAGATAGATAGGTCAAATGGATTATTTCTGACAGATCCGATCATGATTTTGGAAATCCATTCTGACTTTTCACAAATAATTGATTCAACCCATCTATCTAATGGGAAATTGAATGGTGTGTACAAGACATTACAGTCAGTCACATTTGCCACGTGGCAGGCTTAGGCAACAATAAAGAAGTACAAGGGGCCATCACATTTTCAGTGTAAACAATCATGAAGATGATCTTAACCTTCTGCCGACCGCGTCACGCCGATGGGCGTGGCCGCGGTGGCAGCCCCAGGTCCGCCTAACGCCGATTAGCGCAAAGTCCTGGGGCTCTGCTTTGCAGGAGATCACATGCTGGCTACGTGCGCATCTCCTGCTCGGTGGGCTCCGCTCCGCTCCGCCTTCAGTCTCCAAGCGGCGATCGCCGCTAGGGAGACTGTTAGACGACATAATCGCAGTCTAAGTAGTGGTACAGCGCTGCGATCAGCAGCAGCGCTGTACTGGGGACAGCCGTGTGACATGGCTGTCTCCTCCATATGCTGGGCAGTGATTGACTGTCATAGGCTGAAGCCTATGACAGCTGATCACGCTGATTGGCTGGCGGAGGGAGGGAGGGAGCAGGGCTACAAGGAAAAAAAATAGTCATCTTTATTTAAAAAAATGTAAACATAAATATTGATTAAAAAAAAAAATAAACACAGGAGGGGCGATCAGACCCCACCAACAGACAGCTCTGTTGGTGGGGAGAATAGAGGGGGGGGGGATCACTTGTGTGCTGTGTCGTGTGGCCCTGCAGCTTGGCCTTAAAGCTGCAGTGGCCAATCTAATGAAAAAGTGCCTGGTCTTTAGGGGGGTTTAACACTGCGGTCCTCAAGTGGTTAAAGAGAACCAGAGATCAATGAAAAAAAGATTTTATACATACCTGGGGCTTCCTCCAGCCCCATCAGCATGGATCGCTCCCACACCGCTGTCCTCCGCTGCCTCTATCCCCTGGTACCAGGTCCCATCTCTTCAGCCAGTCAGGGCCAGTTGACGCACGCACAGTGCACTCCCTCCGTACTGTGCAGGCACATGCGTAAGGCAAGCGCCAGCAAGATGGAGGGAGCCCCTGTGCATGTATACAACCGGCCACGTCCTGCGGAAGTGACGGGACCCGGTACCGGCGATAGAAGCAGTGGAGGACAGCGGCGTGGGAGCGATCCATGTTGATGGGGCTGGAGGAAGCCCCAGGTATGTATAAAATCTTTTTTTTATTTTTCAAGTTCCTTCATCTCTGGTTCCCTTTAAATCTGCCTCGCTGTATTCACTTTTGTTGCCAGTGGCTTAGACATTGGACAACTGAGAAGTATGTGGAGGCTTCCATATTTATTTTCTTTTAAACAATACCAGTTTCCTGGCAGCCCCGCTGATCTATTTGGCAGCAGTAGTGTTTGAATCGCACCAGAAACAAGCATGCAGCTAATGCCAGGTCTGACAATAATGTCACATGATCTGCTGCATGCTTGTTCAGGGAGTGTGGCTAAATATATTTGAGGCAGAGGATAGCCAGGAAACTGGTATTGCTTAAAAGTAAATAAATATGGTAGCCTCCACATACCTCTCGCTACAGTTGTCCTAACCACTTAACGACCGCCTAACGCCGATAGGCGTCGGCAGGTCGTTAGTGCCTTTCCATGCCAGTTCACGGAGGGTGTAAATGTAAACACGCGGGGAAGAAATCGCCGCTGTTTACATCATACGGCGCTGCTGCGCAGCAGCACCGTAAAGGAGATCGGCGATCCCAGGCCTCTGATTGGCCGGGGATCGCTGGCATATGATAGGCTGAAGCCTGTCAGTTCCTGCGTCGCCCAGGGAAAGGAGGGGAGGGAAACCAGGGAGGGCGGAAAACGCTGCGGAGGGGGGCTTTGAGGAGCCCCCCCCCCCCCCCCGCTAGGCACATGTGAGCGGCAGCGATCAGACCCCCCCAGCAGGATATCCCCCCTAGTGGGGAAAAAAAGGGGGGGGGAGGAGTCTGATCGCCCTGCATGCCTGCTGATCTGTGCTGTGGGCTGGAGAGCCCACGCAGCACAGATCAGCCAGAATTCCCCTGGTCCTTAAGTGGTTAATGGCTGTGTTGATGTTATTGCACAGCAAATAACCTTACACTGTTAGAAAAGCTGTACACTGACTGCTCTACAGAGTATCACAGTGTCATATCTTCAGTGCTGTCTGTTCCATGAAAAGATGAAATAGAATATTTACAAAAAAGTGAGCGGTGCACTCATTACTGTGAGATGCTTTATGCTGGGGAGACATCCTTTCAACAGTGTGTGTGTGTGTGTGTGGGGGGGGGGGGGGGGGCTAAATGTATTATTCTGCTTGGGGCCCTGCATGGTCTTAATCCGGCTCTGCTCACCACTATACCACCAACACTACAGGCTGAAGCCAGCCTAGCTGGCCTGGGAAGGATGAAAAGCTAGGTTGCCATGCAACCATTCCTGCTAACCTAAAGCTTACTTGTGTCTTACAACACATTGGCTTAAAGCTGGCCACTAACGGTCCAATTTCTAGCGAAAAATCGTTCGAGCGATCAGAAATTCTGATCGGATTGGTTGTAAATAATCTCCATTGGTGGACACAATCGATTATGAACGAGTGAAAAAAATGTCGCCTAAATGAATTTTCGTCGAACGAAAATTTGGATTTTCTTGGTGGTCGTGATAGATAGGAAGCAATGATTGGTTAGTTGATGGTGTAGTGAACGATTTTTCGTCCGATCAGAATTTCTGATCGCTCGAACGATTTTTCGCTAGAAATTGGACCGTTAGTGGCCAGCTTTAGACTTTACCAAATCCTATGCTCCAATATGGGGAAGCTTCTCTGTTTGCTAAGTGTGGTGTCACAGTTCACTCATCCCTTAATTACAAGAAAGACCCAGGAGTAGTCTTAGCTACCGTAATATCTATGTTACGGCAGGGCCCTTATTACACTTTCTCTTACAGGGCTATGGAAACCCCTTTGCCCATGCGATAAAGCGAGGTGCAAAAATTAAATCATGCCTAGCAGAGGATGGGTTCAATCCATCAACCTCTGGGCTATGGGCCCAGTACACTTCCACTGTGCCACTCTGCTTACATTTGTATACAATCTTCAAGTTTAAGAAGGGTACATTAGTTGAAATAGTTACACTACAATCTATGTTACAGCAAGGCCCTAATGACACTTTCTCTTAAGGGGCTGAGATTGTATACAAATGTAAGCAGACTGTAGGAGCGCCGGCGAACCGTTCGGGCCATCTCTAATCTTAAAAGGACATTTTTAGGAGAAGGAAGATAGATACAATTGTTTATTTTATTAGTTTATTTTCACCTTTAAAGACTAGGAGCACAAACCATAGCAGGATCACCCACAAGCAAGCTAGGTAGGTCCCTGGGGCCTAGTGGGTTTCGAGGGGGCCAATTCCCACTTTATCTGTCCCGTCTTCTACCTCAGATTGCCAAAAGGACCATGATGATGGGCCAAATCTACTACCTTGACTAAGGCCCCATTTTATCTGAATCCATCACTGACACAAACATACAATCCACTCATATGCATACTAGCAATTGTGTTGATACTAAGTATGACATTTGTTAAACAGGACTTAGAGAGTAAGCACCAGGTTTGAGCCTGGCTACATTTTTTTTTATAAAACATAGCAAGACAAGGCAAGACACCAAGATCAGGGTCGTTTCACACAAACATGCCAGTAGTTATGAACTTGGAGGCCAGAGTTAAATCCAGTGCTCTTTCTTTATTAGCCCTGTTTCATGATGGTTACAGTCTGTTTGTTAGCATCAACACTGCATTGCTAGTATGAGTGAAGTTAGTAAAATGTATGTTTGTGTCCTTTTGAGATTAGTTTTTAACATGCTGTCTTACCCCAAGAGAAGTATGCAGAAAACCCCCTGTGTTTACCTATAGGGTACAGGACATAAACCCTTGTGATTGCTAGATTGGCAGCAGGGAGCTCCATGAAAGAACAAAACTTTATAAATAGTACAGTAAAAATATTTTTTAAACTCAGTAAAATTACATTTTGCTGTGGTACACTGTAATGCATTCCAAATTATGAATACACATTTCATACAATTAATGAAAACAGGGGGTCCCTACACCTCTTTAACCCCTTGTCACTAATTGTAATATTCATGTAATTGAGCGTAATTTTGCACACAACATTAGTGGTTAATATAGCAAAGCCCCCATACATGCTATCATCACCAAAATTGCGCCATATGTTAAGAGGAATAGTGGGAACAAGCCATATGTATATATATTGTAACGATTGGTGTCAGCACACAGAGAGAATCTGATTATTGCTGATCTGCAGTATCACCAACAATACAGATGTATACCTGATTATTGATGATCTGCAGAATCACCAATAATACAAGTATGTCTAACCTCTGGACACCTAATAAAGTGTAAGTGTGGGGCGGGAGATACAGACACTACTGCAGCCAGTGGACACCTGAGGAGCAGGTGGCCTCCTGGCTGTGCAGAGACTATCTCTTTAAGAGGAGGAGATAGTGAAGCAGCCAGGCATTCCCTGATAGTATAGGAATCAGACTGTACTGCAGACAAGGATTCCCTGATGGTTGAGAAATCAGACTGTACTGCAGCTAAAAGACTCCCTGATGCTATAGGAATCAGACTGCACTGCAAGGAGGACTCTCTAGGGAACAGGAGGTCCTTGCAGCTAACAGACACCTGGTGGTTTAGTGTCAAAGATAATACAGATAGACTGATAACTCGAGGAATGAGTGACAGCCAGAAGGGTCAGACAGGCCAGGTCGGCAACACACGAGCATATGAGGTACAGAGACAGAAGACTGATTTGGTAACCGGGTACAGGCAAGGTTTGGCAACTGGTAGACAGATAGGCAGAGGTACCGAATCAGAAAGCAAGGGAGAGGTCAGGAAGGCCAGAGGTCATAACAGATATTGACAAGTACAATCCTAGTCTGAGGTGTGAGGTCCTTGGTCTCGACACCCAGGAACTAGTCTGATAAATAACACAGTATCCTATGCTTGGGTGTGAGGTCCTTGGTCTCAACACCCTGGAACTGGTCTAAAGTATAACACAGCAATGACACAGTAATACTAAGCTTGGGTGTGAGGTCCTTGGTCTCAACACCCTGGAACTGGTCTAAAGTATAACACAGCAATGACACAGTAATCCTAAGCTTGGGTGTGAGGTCCTTGGTCTCAACACCCTGGAACTGGTCTAAAGTATAACACAGCAATGACACAGTAATCCTAAGCTTGGGTGTGAGGTCCTTGGTCTCAACACCCTGGAACTGGTCTAAAGTATAACACAGCAATGACACAGTAATCCTAAGCTTGGGTGTGAGGTCCTTGGTCTCAACACCCTGGAACTGGTCTAAAGTATAACACAGCAATGACACAGTAATCCTAAGCTTGGGTGTGAGGTCCTTGGTCTCAACACCCTGGAACTGGTCTAAAGTATAACACAGAATAATGACAGAGTAATCTGGCTAAGTGTGACACACTGTATGATCTGAGTGAGGTCTGAGTGCTCACGTAAGTATTCGCAATGGCAGACAACCAGCAACTGACAAGCAAGATCTATATATACTTGCAGTGCTGTGCAGCTCCGCCCGAGCCACTCAGCCAATCCAGAGTCCAGCTGGGATCAGCTGATTGGCCTGATCAGCTGATTCCCCTTCTGCTGGTATAAATGTCCTATCGCCTGGCGCGCGCACGTGTAGCTCTCCATCTGTGTGCACTAGAAGGTGCAGACAAGCCAGACATGTGTTGTTGCGCGGAAACCGCCGGTCTGAACGTGGAGATAGCCGCCCTGTCACTAGACCGCGCGGCGGCATCTCGCTGTTCATTACATATATATGGCGAGTATATATTTACTGTGATACGCTTTGAAGGTAACCTAAAGTGACACTAACTTACCTGGGGCTTTTTCCAGCCCCATGTAGTCGTCCTGGTCCCTCACCATCATTCTGCTCTCCTTTCTTTAATCTCTGTGCCTCTCCAAAATTTGATCGGCGATCGGCACAGTTACAGTTTTTTTCAAACTGCGCTAGTGCAGAATACTCCCGGCCTCCAAAGCATGATCAAGGCATGCGTGGCCTAAGGCTGTGCCTGCAGCTTTCGGACAGGCACAGCAGCTGAAGGGAAAAGAGCAGAAAGACAGTGAGGAACAAGGTGAATTAAACTGGGGAACTTATTGTCACTTTTGGTTCCCTTTAAAGTGTACCACAGCAAAATGTCGTTTTACCAAAATGTTTTTCCTTTCAATTTTTAAAATCGATTTTCTAAAGCACATTTGGACAAGCCCACTTATTTTGGAATAAGGTGCTGTGGACTGATGAGACTAAAATTATGTGGGCATAACAAGGGGCGTTGTGCATCTAGGAAAAAGAACACAGCATTCCAAGAAAAACACCTGCTACCTACAGTAAAATATGATGGTGGTTCCATCATGCTGTGGGGCTGTGTGGCCAGTGCAGGGACTGGGAATCTTGTCAAAGTTGAGGGACACATGGATTCCACTCAGTATCAGCATATTCTGGAGATCCATGTCCAGGAATCAGTGATAAAGCTGAAGCTGCACTGGGGTTGGATCTTTCAACAAGACGACAACCCTAAACACTGTTCAAAATCCACTAAGGCATTCATGCAGAGGAACAAGTACAACATTCTGGAATAGCCATCTCAGTCCCCAGACCTGAATATAATTGAAAATCTGTGGTGTGAGTTAAAGAGAGCTGTTCATGCTCGGAAGCCATCAAACCTGAATGAACTAAAGATGTTTTGTAAAGAGGAATGGTCCAAAATACCTTCAACCAGAATCCAGACTCTCATTGGAACCTACAGGAAGCATTTAGAGGCTGTAATTTCTGTAAAAGGAGAATCTACTTAATATTGATTTCATTTCTTTTTTGTGGTGACCAAATATTTGCACCTGCCTGTAATGATCCGCTCAGCTGGATGCACTGGCAGACAGCTGTTTGACCATTCCTCTAGTCTGTGGGCTGCAGGTCTCTGCAAGAGAGACCTGTCTTTCCATTACAAGTTTCTGGTCTGTTCTGCTGCTGAGGAATTTGCATACACTCGTTATGCAAATCCCCTACCTGCCTCCTTTGATGACTGGCAGTATAAAGAGCTATGTTTCCCAGAGTCCTTGGCTGGTCATAAGGGTTAGTTCCTGTGAAACACTCGGTGGAGTGTCAGCCTTGCTCATTGTTGAAGATTAGCTTAGAGTAACTTCTGAAACTGCACTAGGCAGTTTCCCTAGTGCAGTTAGGGTTGCATATCTGTTTTGTTTGTCTGTTGTGATTGTCCTGTCCCAGCGGTGGTCGACAGGAAATCGTTCTGTGTGTCTGGGTGCTAACCGGAACAGTGGTTGTTACTGGTAGCCCCTTCTGATCTGTCTTCCTGGATCGCACTAGCCTCCTGCGCTAGTGCTGTGGATCCTATCTCTCACTTGTTCCTGTTTTCGTGTATCTGTCTTGTCTGCTACGAATGCTTGCTGGAGGCTCGGTGAGGTAACCGTTAAGCAAGCGCTCGCGTCCTCTGTTTCATGTTTGTCTGTCGGTGGTTAGTTAGGCGTGCTTGTCTCTGTTGTGCTTATCACACGGAGACCGCGCATAAACGCGTGCACTGTTGCGAATGAGTGCGGTGTTTGCGTTTAGCTAGCGTTTGTTATTTTCCTTATCTTCTCATTGAATTATTCGCTGTGCCTTTGCTAATCTCGTGCTCTGCCTTGCTGTAGCCTTGTGTCACCTCTGGCAATCGCCTCTCTCGCGATTGCGTTTCTACTGCTGTTGTGTATGCACCGTCGTGGGTTGGCAACTAGTTTGGTGCACACATATACAATCTGTCCCTGTGCTCATTCTCTTTCGCAATCGCTTCTCTTGCGATTGCGTTCTCACTTGGTTTCTTTTGTTGTATGTCCGCCGTCGCAGGGTGGCGGCTAGATTGGTGGACATACATACATTCCTCATCTGTGCTTATTCCGTCTTGTGTCACAGTTAGCAATCGCCATCTCTGGCGATTGCCTTCTCTCCTGTTCTTCATGGTTGTGTGTGCACTGTCGCGGGTTGGCGACTAGAGTGGTGCACACACATACCCTCTGTCGCTTTGCTCTCTCTCCTTCAGGGGTATCTTGCCCTGCGTTTCTTCCCTTCATGCAATTCCTGTCTTGCATCTGTGGCAGGGCAGAGGAGCGGTTCCTCTGCACTCCACACCTCCACCTGCCGACAGGAATTTCCCTCTACAGGTGCGTTGCACCTTTTGCTGGGTTCCCTCAAATTACACATTTGTGGAAGATTTCCGCAGTGTCAGCGCACGTCTTGTGCGCTGATCACGGAGAGAGTTCCACAATCGTTACAGTATGACCAGCCAAATCGAAATTCCCAGTGTAGAGGGAATTTCCGATTTGTACGATTTGGTCAAATATGGGTCCTGTGTCTTTAAGAGCTTTAAGATACTGGACTCTGAAACCAGAGATGAGTTTATATCAAAATGTTCCAGATTCTTGGCAAATCCTGAATTTCAGGCCACCAATATTTCCACTTGGAGTGGTCAGATTGCTTACAATTGTTTCCAAGGAGATCTGTTTGTGTGGGTGGATGAGTATGCCAGACACGAAAATCTGAGACATAACCCTCGCAGATTTCTGAGTCATGTATTTTCTCGTAAGCTTAGAATTCCCCTGCCAGGTTATTTCTATGAGTTTTTTTCCTGCAGTGCATGACGCTGATCAGATTAGGTTATGAAACATTTCTGTGTCATTACCCTATGTTAATGAGTTGGTGCTTGCAGGCCAATCTGCTGATTTGGCTTGTCAGCCAAAAGATTTGTTGCCCCTAGCAACCACAGATAAAGAGGTAATTTCTGTCAAGTCTGAAATGTGCAAAACCATTCAGCATGATAATGATGTTTACTATGATGTTGCTCAGTCTCCGGGTTTTTTGCCCCAATCCAAAGCTTATGTGGATCCTATTACAGGTAGGATCGCACACTATATTAAAGCAGTTAAAAAATCTGTTCTTGTTCCTGAACTCCACCCATATGGAGATTATCTGGATACTGGCCTGTTTGAACCTCCATTTGCCTCATGGGACATTGGGGCCTTGATGGAGGAATTTGATTTTGATTGGAAAGCCTTTTGCGATTTTTACATCGCAAAAAGCGAAGATGTTTTGAATGATTGTCTCGATTCTATGTACCTTTTGATTGATTCCGATGAATGTGACGAGGGTGATGTGGATCTGGTGATTTATGTATGGCAGACGATTTTGGATGAGTTGCACACACACCAATCAATTGATTCCAATAAAGAGGTATTGTTGTCGGATGATTGTTCCTGCCTTTCTGGGGTAAAGCATGTGAGTCGTGACATTGTGCGATTTGAAATGAGTGGGTGTGCCACTGTGGTTGATTCCTGTGCGAATCCTGGAGGATTCTCTCCTGACTGCGTGCAGTTTGAATCTGTGTGATCTGATGCCTGTTTCTCTGATGTTCCTGCAGATTGTGATCAGCATGAATGTGCCAGTTTTCTCAAGGATGTGTGGGACCCCTTGTCATTTAGAGACAGATCTTTAAGATCTTCCATCTGTGATCCTGCTATGGCGAAAATTCCTAAATTATGCAGCATCAAAAGTAAAATTAATATGTCTAATAAAGTTTTTCCTGATGTTGTCGCTATTTCTCACCCTGTTCACACCTGTAAGGGCCCGTTGCCTGGTGACAGTTGCTCCAGTGTTTCTGTCCTGAACGCCTTACAGTCTTCCCCGCAGATCGCGGAGGTTTGCGCTATGGAAGCGTCAGTTTCACAACCTAAAGCGATTTTTGATTCGCAAGTTTTGCGTTCTGACTCCTCGGATTTGACATTGTTAGCCGAATCTAAGAGTGAGACAGCGCTTTGGTTTTGCGAATCTGATGCTGAAGCTTCTTTGCTTTGCCCAGAGAACCTTTCTCTGAATCTGCCCTGTACCATGAATGAAAACATGATCTCCACTCGCACTGACATTTGTGAGTCCCTTTCTTGCTCTGAGGAAAATCCTGATTCTGCACCCTGTACTCTGGATGAGTTAATATGGCCTTGTTTAGAGTCTCCTGCAGTGTCCCTAAAGTCCTGTCTAGGTATTGCTACTATACTCACCTGTTTTTCTGCAGTTTTGGAGTTGCAAGCTAGTTTGACTGCTACGCAGAATTCTGGGTGCAGCGAGATTAAAGTTAGGGAGTCAGTGTGTGTTCCAGTAAATATTCCTGTACGTTCCGCTCATGATGATGAAATTCAGTCTCAGTTTATGGTGGAACCTTCCCTGGGACATCTGCCCTGTCCACAAAATAAAGGTCCAGTTTTGCCCTGTAACATGGATAGTTCAGAATCCTTCTTAGAAAACTTGGAAAATGATATTCCTGAGGTCTTGTCTGATGTCCTGGAGACCTCCGAGTTCCTCCCAAAGGGTGCAGAACTTGTAGGAGAGGTCTCCTGCCCCCCAAGTCCTTCTGAGGTGTTGCCCACTTCAGTAGGCATTGCTGTTGTGCTGACTACCTTTGCAGCTCTGGTGGAGCTTCACTCATATGTAGTCAATGATGATATTACAGTCACAGAAAATTCTGAATTTAAGTCCGAGTCTTCTTTTGAAAGACCAGTACCTGTGACCTCCACTCATAATAATGGCAGTATTTGTATAGCGCCTTTCTCCTGTCGGACTCAAAGCGCTTGCGAGGCAGCCACTAGAGCGCACTCAGTAGGCAGTAGCAGTGTTAAGGAGACTTGCCCAAGAAACTCCTTACTGAAATAGGTGCTGGCTTACTGAACAGGCAGAGCCGAGATTTGAACCCAGGTCTCCTGTGTCAGAGGCAGAGCCCTTAACCATTACACTATCCAGCCACTGCTCAACTCATGATGAGTTTCTGCCCGGTACTGGTGTTGGTCTTGTCGTGTCGGACTCTGAGGTTGGCAGTTCCCCGACATGTTCTGAGGTTTCTCCTGTGCTGGTGTACCCCAATGTGCTCTGTGACCCAGAAAGCCCAAGTGTGCCTCGGTTACCAGCATGCTCAGATGCTTCCTTGGTGGAGACATGCTCTGATATGGCCTGCCTGCTTGCATGCCCAGAAGTGGTCCCTGAAAGTCCTGATGTTGATGGGTGTCCTCGTAATTCTGAATCCAAAATAGTCATTGGTTCCATAGGAGGGCTTGATAGTTCTCCATGTGAGCCTGGTGATTGTTCTGCCCTCTTGGGATCTCTGTGGAGCTTCAAAAGGTTCTGGGAGATTCCGGGAGAAATTTTGCTTGGTACCCTGGATAAGATCAACAGTGGCTTTTGTGTTGTAAGGGACACTTCGAATAGGTATTGTGGCAGGTTTGGTATTTTCGGACGCTCCCTGGAAGGTGGTGGGTATTGTCTGGAGGGTGTCGATGGCTTCTTCTCTGGCGTTCACAGTCCTGATGGGTGTTATACTGAGACTGGTAGTACTGATGGGCATGTTTCGGTGGTGTTTGCTTCCGATGAGGTCGGTTCGGCTGGACTGACTCTGGAATTGGGCCTTGTCGGGCTGCCCCGACCTTCATGAGTCTTCAGTTAGAGTCTTTTGTAAATATCAGTTTAGAGGCTCGTCTGGAATCTGACCCTAGAGGGGGGGGGGGTACTGTAATGATCCGCTCAGCTGGATGCACTGGCAGACAGCTGTTTGACCATTCCTCTAGTCTGTGGGCTGCAGGTCTCTGCAAGAGAGACCTGTCTTTCCATTACAAGTTTCTGGTCTGTTCTGCTGCTGAGGAATTTGCATACACTCGTTATGCAAATCCCCTACCTGCCTCCTTTGATGACTGGCAGTATACAGAGCTATGTTTCCCAGAGTCCTTGGCTGGTCATAAGGGTTAGTTCCTGTGAAACACTCGGTGGAGTGTCAGCCTTTCTCATTGTTGAAGATTAGCTTAGAGTAACTCCTGAAACTGCACTAGGCAGTTTCCCAGTTAGGATTGCATATCTGTTTTGTTTGTCTGTTGTGATTGTCCTGTCCCAGCGGTGGTCAACAGGAAATCGTTCTGTGTGCCTGGGTGCTAACCGGAACAGTGGTTGTTACTGGTAGCCCCTTCTGATCTGTCTTCCTGGATCGCACTAGCCTCTTGCGCTAGTGCTGTGGATCCTATCTCTCACTTGTTCCTGTTTTCGTGTATCTGTCTTGTCTGCTACGAACGCTTGCTGGAGGCTCAAAGAGGTAACCGTTAAGCAAGCACCCGCGTCCTCTGTTTCATGTTTGTCTGTCGGTGGTTAGTTAGGTGTGCTTGTCTCTGTTGTGCTTATCACGCGGAGACCGCGCATAAACGCGTGCACTGTTGCGAATTAGTGCGGTGTTTGCGTTTAGCTAGCGTTTGTTATTTTCCTTATCTTCTCATTGTATGATTTGCTGTGCCTTTGCTACTCTTGTGCTCTGCCTTGCTGTAGCCTTGTGTCACCTCTGGCAATCGCCTCTCTCGCGATTGCGTTTCTACTTTATACCTGCTGTTGTGTATGCACCGTCGCGGGTTGGCGACTAGTTTGGTGCACACACATACAATCTTTCCCTGTGCTCATTCTCTTTCGCAATCGCTTCTCTTGCGATTGCGTTCTCACTTGGTTTCCTTTGTTGTATGTCTGCTGTCGCAGGGTGGCGGCTAGATTGGTGGACATACATACATTCCTCATCTGTGCTTATTCAGTCTTGTGTCGCTGGCGATTGCCTTCTCTCCTGTTCTTCATGGTTGTGTGTGCACTGTCGCGAGTTGGCGACTAGATTGGTGCACACACATACCCTCTGTCGCTTTGCTCTCTCTCCCTCAGGGGTATCTTGCCCTGCGTTTCTTCCCTTCGTGCAATTACTGTCTTGCATCTGTGGCAGGGCAGAGGAGCGGTTCCTCTGCACTCCACACCTCCACCTGCCGACAGGAATTTCCCTCTACAGGTGCGTTGCACCTTTTGCTGGGTTCCCTCAAATTACACGCTTGTGGAGGATTTCAGCAGTGTCAGCGCACGTCTTGTGCGCTGATCACGGAGAGAATTCCACAATCGTTACACTGCCTAATGTTGTTTAAACAATTATTGCGCACTTTCTGTAAATCCAATAAACTTCATTTCACTTCTCAAATATCAATGTGTGTGTCTCCTATATGATATATTAAACTGGCATTTTTAGCGTAACAACTAGCAACTTATACAGGAAAATCATGACGATTAACAAGGTTGCCCAAACCTTCGCATCCCACTGCTGTATAAATAATAGTTCAAGGCTGCATGAGCTACTGGTTTGGGGCCTTACATTATTATTTTTCTGCGATAGCATTGTTTAACACTCCTATAACAGTTTGTCTTCTTTTTGTGTCAAAGCACTTGCAAAGATGGGTTGTGGAGCTGTGTCCGGAAGCACTGTCCTGGGCTTTGTGCCCTGGAGGGAGGTTCTCGCGTTACCACGTTTGATAAAAGAACCTACAATTTTCATGGTGATTGTTCCTACGTCCTAGCAAAGGTGAGTCACTGCAATGTAAAACATGACAAATGCATTTTTTATAGAAAACATCTAGGGGTTTGCCAGCCAGAATATGTCTTATAAAAATGTTGTGTGCTGACAAAATGTATAATCCAAAGTGTTTATTTCTTAGAAAACTCCCTTTGTTTAATCAATGTTAAATCGGACATCACAGCAACAAAAACAACTTGAAAAAGGTCAAACTTTTGTTGCTGTGATGTCTAAGATTGTGCTTTACAAAATCCAGGTGGAGTCCAGGATCATTCGTACATATCTGGATTTTGCTTTGACCCTCTGGTCTTGGCTTTTCTGCTTAATACCCTGCCTGGTACAATACAGGGTTGTAGAGTAAATCCCCAATCAGCATTACACTGTGCATAGGTACAGCCCTACATAGATCCAGCTTGGGTCTGTAACGATTAGTGTCAGCACGCAGAGAGAATCTGATTATTGGTGATCTGCAGTATCACCAAGAATGCAGATATATACCTGATTATTGAATGATGATCTGCAGAATCACTGATAATACAGATATATCGCTAACCTCTGGACACCTAAAGGTATATGAGTGTTTGGTGTAACAGTAGTACTTTGAGTAATGCACCTGCTGAGCAGGTGATGATAGGCAGTAAAGGAATACTGCTCTTGAGGACACAGGAACTTTCCAGCAGCCTGAGACTCTCCAAGGGGTGGAGTCAGGCTGGAGATAGGAAGGAGCAGAAAGTGAGTGACACCTGAAGATGGATGTCACTATCTGATCTGGAGACTATCTCTTAAGAGGAGAGATAGCTCTCGAGGTCGGGCACGCCTGGTCGGTAACACACGGACAGATAAAGTACAAAGACAGAAGACTGATTCGGTATCCAGGGCAAGCAGGGTTTGGCAACGGAGTATCAGATATGTGAGGTACTGAATCAGAGGACAGAGGAGTAGTCAGGAAAGCAATAAGTCATAACAGATATCAAACAATGCCTAGTCTTGGTGTGAGGTCTTGGTCTCTACACCCTGGAACTAGTCTTAAGTATAACAGAATGATCGTACAAGTTCCCTAGTCTTGGGTGCGAGGTCCGTGGTCTCAGCACCCTGGAACTAGTCTGGAGTATAACACAAATGATAATACAGTTCCCTAGTCTGGGTGTGAGGTCCGTGGTCTCTACACCCTGGAACTAGCCTAAGCATAAACAGAATAACAATACAAGTAATCTGACACAGTGTGAATTCCCAGGTCCACCTGGTTCAAACACACTGTTGGATCTGACTAAGGTCTGAGTGCTTCCACGTAGTGTTCGCAACGGCAGACAACTTGCAACTGGCCAGCAGCAAGTATATATGGAGTAGTGCTCTCCAGCACCACCCCTAATTGATCAACCAATAGTATCCTGCTCTGGAGCCAGCTGATCGGCGTGATCAGCTGACTCTCTCTGCCCAGTATAAGAATTCTGCCTCTCAGTGCGCGCGCGTATTCCTAAGCCTGTGTGCACTAACAGACTCAGCCACACCAGACACACGCTGCCACGTGCAAACCGCCGCGCTGGATGCGGAACCAGCCGCCTTAGTGTTGTTGCATGCGGCGGCTTTTCCGCATTCTGCCCTGCTACCAGACAGATGCTTCCGTGTGCAAACCACCGCATTGGACGCGGAATCAGCCGCCTCCTCAGTAGCACACACGGCATCTTTTTCGCATTCTCTCACAGGGTCCTTTATTTCTTTTTTACTTGCAGGAATGGGTGAGAATGTGGAATTATAAGTGACAGTTTCTGTGTAGTCACAACCCTCACTGATAGCTACTTACAGGTTAATAGAGATGGCTCGAGCCTAAGATTTTGGGTTCGCGGACCGTGGATTTGAACTTTTGCAAAAGTTCGAGTTTGCGTGAACCGGACAAACCGCCATAGACTTAAGTTGGCAGGCAAATTTTAAAACCTGCAAAGCCTGTTTCTAGCCACAAAAGTGATTGAAACATTGTTTCAAGGGGTTCAACATCTGGAGGGGGGCATGGCAGAGTGGGATACATGTCAAAAGTCCCTTGGAAAATTACATTTTTGATGCACAGTAGGGTTATAATCCCTAAAGGGCAGAAATCAAAGTACATTCCCTCACTTGAGGAAAAGGGCTACTTTAAAAAGTCCAGAGTGGTAATGTATGTATGTATGTATGTATGCCCACTTCACATTGACAGACAAAATGCCACTTTTACCGGGATTGTGCGCTAACAGGTCTGTAAGGCCCTTAGGTGTGTGGGTGCTGCATGCGTGCTCAACTGAGGCAGACTGGCTCAGTGTACATGTGAAATTTATTTTTTTTTCTTGGGCCTATTTGTAAAAGTTATTGATAAAAAATTATTTTGAAAGTTATTTATGTATAGATTTGTTATTTATAACAAATTAAAAAAAAACAAATGTATTTATAAAAAATACAATAAGGTAATATTTCTATAGTTTCCTTGTTAAAAAAAAAAAAAGTTTTGTAAAAAATAATACCTTTTTAATGGCTAACTGATAGTTAAATAATGCAAGCTTTCTGGGATCTAGTCCCCTTCTTCAGGCATATTTTCAGATGTAAGCTGAAGTAAAACACTGATGCAGGTAAATAGTAAACACAAAGATGACAGTTGTGCTGGTTACTGTTTATCTGTTAGGTGTCAGGCGATCAGCAGGCTGGAGCCAGTGAGTTAGTGCAACCATACCATACTCACTGGCTCCAGCCTGCTGATCACCTGACACCTAACGGATAAACAGTAACCAGCACAACTGTCATCTTCGTGGTTACTATTTACCTGCATCAGTGTTTTACTTCAGCTAACATCTGGAAATATGCCTGAAGAAGGTGACTAGACCTCAGAAAGCTTGCATAATTTAACTCTATCAGTTAGCCATTAAAAGGTATTATTTTTTACAAAACGTTGTTTTTTCTACCTATATAATTTGTTTGGCTAACACGGTACAGAAATTTTTTTGCTACTATAATTTCAATGATAATTTTCAAAAAATGTAAAGTCAGCAGGTGTCAGGCTGGTAGCAGCAGGCCTGCCTGCCATTGGTGGTGGGGGTGGTGTCACCCAACTCCATTGCAGAGTCACGCAGTGGTGGGGGTGGTGTCACCCAAATCCAATGCAGAGTCATGCAGTGGAGGCTTGCTGCCAGTTTCCATTGGTGTTCAGTGGGTAGCAGGCTGACAGCAGGTCTGCCTGCAATTCGTGGTGGTGGTGGTGCCACCAATTACACTGCAGTGCAGAGCCACGCAGTGGAGGCTTACAAGCAATGAAATGCAGGCTACCTGAAACTCCATCATGGTATCTGAAGAATCAGTATGGCAATACAAAATAAACCAAGCAACAGTTAATGTGTTGAGTTGGAGTATCCCACACAACCGGGCTTGGGCTTTACAGTATGCTTACTAAGAGGGGCATACAAACATCAAGAGGAGCTAAGGGTTTAAAAGTGGTGAGACCTCCACTAACAGTTCCACCACTCTGTGCTTACAATGACGGTCCTGCATTGCCACCCAGTACAGGCCGTTCTCCTTTAAAGGGAATCTGAACTGAGTAAAATTATTGAAAATAAACACATGATGTAACTATGTAACTATGTAACTATGTAACTATGTAGCTGCAAATGTTTATTACATATTTACCTCGCCAACAGTTCCTCTCAGAAGTTCACCATTTTCTTCTTACAGTGATCCTTTCCAGTTCTGACAATATTTTGTCAGAACTGAAATATACCAGTTGCTGTCAGTTATATATCAGCTGCTGTCAGTTACAACTGAATGTGCAAGGTAATGTCCATGTTTCCCTATGGCTCTAGTAGGTGATATTACAGTTTAACAGTGTGCTGACCAGGAAGCTGTTATGGGGTAATGGCCATTTTCAAAATGGAGGACGGATAATTCCATTGATCACAGTGGACTTATAGGACCCAGTAGGGGAGGAAGAGATTGAGAAGTAGAATACACAGGAGGTAAGTATGACCTGTGTATGGTTATTTTGATTTTTAATTTTCAGTTCAGGTTCTCTTTAACCATTTTTATACGGGTCCCTCCCTCAACAGGCAGGACAGCACGAAATACCCATTTGAACAAGAATGGCTGCTGAGATAGCCAGCTCCTCTTCCTCACTGAGATCACTAAAGGTCTCCTCCTCCCCTCAGCCCCTCAGTGACAGTGTTGTGTCTGTGGAGTATCACAGACACAGAGCTATACAATAATGCAAACACAATTCAGTGATAACAGAGGCCCTCGAGCTCCACCATGGTAAATAGTTATGCGACCATGCAGCCATGCCATATTGGACGGTAACAGCTCTGTAAGGCCCTTAGCTCTGCCGGTGCTGCATGCACCCTCAACTGAATGGACCAGATTAGGCGTTGTTATTTATTAAATAAAAAGTATTTTTTTTCTTTTAAATGTCAATGTCCTTTACAAAAAACGAATTAATTAAGTTAGTGCGTTATGCTTAAGTAAACGGACTAGCGTAGTGTCATGTTGTCACGTGTACCAGAGGCTTAGATGCAGTGGGAAGTTAATTATACAACTTTAGGATGGCAGCAAGCAGACTGGCTCACTGTACAAACTATTATTTTCTTTTGTTTTTCTTAAAGCATGTTTGTCAAATTCATCAAAAATTTATCAAAAATTATTTCTAATCGCGGCGCCTATCCTCCGTGCAGGGCAGACGCGTGGCTGAGTAGCTCCGACAGACTTAGCCGCAATTAGCACTCCCGGACCCCCTTCCTCTCCCTCCTCCACGGCGGTTCTCATCCCCCAGCCTCTCGGAACTTACCGGCATGGGTCCGAAGAAAAAACAGGCGGTCACAGACCCAGGAATCCCTGAATTATTCTCCAACAAGCAGAAAGGGCCTCCTTCTCAAGATGGCGCCCGGACCTCCGGCGAGAACAGCTCACAGGCCGGTAAGCAAGCAGATCCTGACCGAGTTACCAAAGCCGACTTGCAGTCTCTATACTTAAACCTAGAAAGACTTATCAACGCTTCCAAGACTGACACTGTCAAAGAGATTAGCGATGAGATATCAGCCCTTGGTGAGCGGGTCCACAAAATCGAGGAGGGTCTGGAGGGGGTCAGGGCCTATTGCCAACAGACGGACACAGACATCCAGGAGATACGCTCTGATATAGCCACTTTGTTTGAAGCCCGTGAGGACCAGGAGAATAGGGACAGAAGAAGCAACTTAAGAATCCGGGGCGTCCCGGAGACTGTCTTAGAAGTCCAGGACTTTCTGCTGGCGCTTTTCCGCCATCTTATCCCAGACATCCCTGACTCAGAGCTGAGGATGGATCGAGCCCACAGGGCCCTGAAGCCTCTGCCTAAAGATGGGAGCCCCCCTCGGGACATTGTTACCAGGCTCCACTACTTCAGCACCAAAGAGGCCATCATTGTGGCCGCCCACAACCTCCCACATGTTGATTTTCAGGAGTGCAAGATCTCGATCTTTCCGGATCTATCCCCTATCACGCTGAATAAACGCTGGGAGATGAAGCCTTACTACCATACTGATCAAGCAGGGGATAAAGTACAGATGGGGCTTCCCCTTCAAGCTTATCATACCTCACAATGGCAGACAAATCTCCATCTCTGACCCTGATCATATTCCTGAAGTTTTACAGAGACTAGGCCTCGCTCATGATAAAAGGCCTCGCGCCGCAGGCGCAGCAAGGAGACTCTCCCCTCCGAAGTCTTCATGGGCTAAAGTCTCAGGGAGGCCCCCAAAGGTCCTTGATCAACCTGATGTCCCCCTAGGCAGCCCAGCAAGCCCCGCTTCTCAGGGCTCCGATGCATAACTTTTTTCTTTCTCATTGGAACTCTGACTGTGTCTTTGCACTGACCTGGATGCCTCATGCCGCCATTTTGAGCCTTCACAGGGTGGCTTACGTTCGGAGCCTCTGCACCTCTGCCTTAGCACCTTTGCCGGTGCTACAGCCCCGAACTGATCTGCAGCTTTAGACTGCAGTCCCGTGATGCTCACTCGGGCCACTTGGATAAGTGTCCCTCTACTTAGCCTTACGCTTTGTTTACAGTTGCTCTTATTTCTTTGTTATGTCTAAAAACATTCAACTTACTGTCTGTATAACTAATGGAGGCTCTCTCTTGCGCCAGCCTGTCGTTATCTCAGCTAGCTGCGCTGTATTTGCTTTTATTTTCACCTTCTCCTCTATTTTCTTTTTTTTTTTGTCGGATCGCCGTAGTTTTTAAATATGTAGGACCGACTATTTATATTTTTGGGGGATTTGGGGGAAATGTTTATTTGTGTTCTTTTGCTTTGAGCTTCTCTGGAGGATCATGGCCACGCCACATGTAATGGATAACAGGTCCCCACCCACTACGGCACTAGGACCTCCTCACTCTTCCATTCAGGAAATGACTGCCCCTCTAACAGCTATCACCCATAATGTTAGAGGCCTCAACGCCCCCCAGAAGAGGCGTCTAGCATGTCAGTACTACAAAAGTGCTAAAGCAGATATTGTCTTCTTACAAGAGACACACTATGTTCATAATAAAGAACCTAAATACTGGCATAAACACTACCCCCATGCTTATTATGCCTCTGCCCCTCAGAAGCGATGCGGTGTGGCCGTGATTCTCCACAAGAGACTTAATTTTACTGTACACAAGTGCATACGGGATCCTAATGGTCGCTATCTTATATTGGTGGGGGAATCAAATGGTCTGATGCTTACCTTGGTATCGGTTTATGCCCCCTCCGAGGGTCTACGTCCCTTTCTCTCCACCTTAACTTCTAAAATCTTAACCAATAGGTCTGGCAAACTTATAATGGCTGGCGATTTCAATGCCTCCTTAGATGGTGGGAACGGTCGCTCTAGGGTACCCCCAAATGTCTCCTCAAACTACTACTTGAAACTGGCACCTGGGACGTCTGGAGAGCGCTTCACCCTGGGGAGAGAGGGCACACCTTTTACTCTAACCCACACAACACATATTCACGTATTGATTTTATATTTATGGATGCTACCCTCTTAGCTGAGGTGTCCAAAGCTGATCACTCTGAGATCTCCTGGTCAGACCAGGCCTCCGTAGCAGTACAATTTTCCTCTTCAACCCCTAGACCCAAAAGCACTTGGCGCATAAACGAATCTCTCCTAGTAGATCAGGAAATTAAACTAAAAGTTGCCTCTGAAATCACATCTTTTTTTATACTCAACCGTGAGGGGGATACCTCCCAGGGTATACGCTGGGCTGCCCACAAAGCCACCATTAGAGGTGAGCTGATTAAAATTTCCTCAACTAAACATAAAATGGCTATGGCCAGAATCTCGGAATTGAAAGGGGAGATCAGGCGCATGGAACTTCTGCACGCTAAAAACTCACAGCTTAACGCACTACGAGCAGAGCTCAAATCCCTTCTTTTTCAGAAGGCTGATAGGGCCATGCACCTGACCTCTCAGAAATTCTATGAGAAGGGTGACAAACCAGACACAATGTTGGCTAGGAAGTTGAGTAGTAGATTGACCTTGAACAGACTCCACCCTATTAGAACTAGCTCTGGGACTTTGACCCACGACCCATTCTCCATAGTACAGGAATTTCAGAAATATTATGCCAGCCTCTATGACGGTACTACTACAGATAAAACTAACACCCCGATAGCAAACATACAGGAGTACCTCAATAGTGTCCCTATCCCCAGAATAGCTCCTAATATGGGCACCCTCTTAAATGCACCTATCACAGTTAAAGAGGTTATCTCGGTCATTAAAAAGCTTAAGTCCTCCAAGGCCCCTGGCCCGGATGGCTACACCGCCTCATACTACAAAGCATTTATAAAAATATTAGCTCCAGAACTGACGTCCTTCTACAATAAAATCTTAAAGGGGGAGGAGGACTTTCCCCCTGACATGTCTAGAGCATCCATAGTAGTCATCCCAAAACCAGGCAGAGATCCGGCCGAGGTAACTAATTACAGACCAATCTCTCTTATTAACGTGGACGTTAAAATCCTCTCGAAGATTCTGGCGAATAGATTAAACCCTTTGCTACCAAGTGTTGTCCACCCGGACCAGACAGGCTTTGTTCTGGGAAGGCAGACAACAGACAACATTCGTAGAATTGTTGGTCTGGTGGACAGGATGAAGCTCTGTTGGACGCCTTCTCTGCTCCTTTCGTTGGACGCGGAGAAGGCGTTCGACAGGGTGGACTGGAGATACTTGAGGTTGGTCCTTCAAAAATTTGGTATAAGGGGTGAATTCTTAAACGGTGTCAGATGCCTTTACACTAACCCTACAGCTTACGTCTGCAACATGGGCATCACTTCATCTTCATTCTCAATTAAGAATGGGACGAGGCAGGGGTGCCCTCTCTCCCCTTTGCTGTTTGCATTATGCATTGAGCCATTGGCTATCAGGGTCAGGAGCTCTCTGGACGTTACTGGGGTCTCGGTGGGCAGGCTGGAATTCAAAACCGCCCTATTCGCGGATGATACTATTTTTACCTTATCCAACCCCCTGACTTCAGTTCCAGGCCTGTTCGCTGAGATTGACCGGTTTTGTACATACTCAGGCTTCAAAATAAATAGCACCAAATCGGAAGCAATTCCATTTGGGCTTTCGCCCAGTGAACAGTCCTCTCTCTCGCACTCCTTTGGCTTTAAGTTTAGACCTAATGGCCTAAAATACCTCAGGGTTCTGATCTCTCATGATCTGGGCGACCTCTATAAGCTTAACTATGCACCTATGTTCAAGAAACTACACAGGTTGCTCGACGATTGGCAACACTACCGCATCTCTCTACAAGGGCGCATTTATGCAGTCAAAATGACTTTACTTCCCAAAATCCTCTATCTATTCAGAGCTCTTCCCATCAGAATTAATAAGAGGGATGTGGATGTGCTGCAATCTAGAATAACCAATTTTATATGGGAAGGTCGTAGACCCCGCATCAAATACACGCACCACAGACTCCAGGGGGGCCTTGGTGCTCCCAATATTTTACATTATTATCTGGCGGCAAGACTATCTCAGCTCTTCCAGTGGTCCTCTCCCAGAGGCTCAGTTAGATGGGTTGACTTGGAGCAGGAACTCGTCTCCCCTTTTCCAGTTAAGTCCCTCCTTTGGACCCCTAGACCCTGTCTGGGCACAAACTTCACTTTTGTCCCAATTATTGAATCCCTACTAATCAAAAAAAAGTTGAATAAGGTTTTGGCCCCAGGAGGCGCCCCATCTACCTTGGAATCGTTATTCTATAATGACGACTTCTCCCCTGGAGTCTGTGGCCTGGCCTGGAGGTCCAGAGGGGTTCACACGGTCAGTGATTTGGTGTCTGATGGCGTCTTGCTTTCTTGGCCTCAAATTAAAGAAAAGGTTGCTCTGCCAGATTCAGAAGCATTTAGATTCCTACAGATCAGCCATTTTATCCGTTCCCGCCACTTACCTGGCCTGAAATCACCACGCTCACCAGTTGAGTCTATGTTCTCCTCTACACCCTTACCACAAGGTCTTATCTCTGCCATATATCACGAAATTTGGTATTCCAAACATACTTCCCCTTCAACGGCAATGATGAAGTGGCAAGAGAGACTAAATGCTTCTGATGAGGTAGATCACTGGGAGGTAATATTTAATGCGATGGCCGGCTCCTCTAAGCACACTATCACTAAAGAAAGGAACTATAAAATATTATATGACTGGTTCTGCACCCCGTTGCAATTGGCCAAATGGGGTTTAACACCCTTTCCCCTCTGCTACAGAGGCTGCCAAGCAAATGCTGATCAACTGCACTGTTGGTGGAACTGCCCCTACGTCGCAGGACTCTGGGGCTCTTGTTTTCAAATTGCCTCAGAAGTTCTTGACTCAGACATTCAACCTGATCCCTGGTCTGCCCTCTTTCACAAACCTCTCCTCCAGCTTAGCAAGGCCCAAAATAAGCTCCTTGGCCAAATCTGCAACGCAACCAAAGCCCTTTTAGCTAAGTCCTGGAAATCATTACCCCCTTCTAGGTCGGAACTAATAAATAGAGTCCAGTCAACATACATCCTGGAAAAACTCACCTCTACTATTAGAGAAACCACTCCACTTTTTGATAAAATATGGGACCCATGCAGGGCCGGGCCGAGGCATAGGCTGGAGAGGCTCCAGCCTCAGGGCGCAGTGTAGGAGGGGGCACACAATTCATTCAGCTGTCATTCCTAATTGTGTTTGAAGGAGAAAGAAATAAGAAAATAGGATACATAGCAGTGACCGCAAGCCAGATAACTAGATATTAATGTGTTGGGGAGGTTGTGGGCCCTGTGGCCCTCTTAGTCTAGTAGCAATCAGTGTGTGACAGCTGGGGTGGGAGGGATGGAGGGGCGCACTTTGGTGTTTCAGTCTTGGGTGCTGAAGGACCTTGTCCCAGCTCTGGACCCATGGAGCGTCTGGTTCTCCTCCCAACCCTGAAAACTGACTCTGTTCCCTCAATCGCTCCTCCTACCTCCCCCCCCCCACTCACGTGTTTTCCTCCTCCTCAACAACAGTTCTGACAGTAACACAGCTACTGGCACAGCTTGAACCCCACAAAGAGACATACAGTTTCCCTCTTCCCCCACCTCCCATTTATGTTTGTCTATGTTTAGACCCTCCCTCCCCCAGTCTTCCCACCCTTCCCACCCCCCTCCCTGGTAACACTGTGTTTTTTATTAGCATTGTTTGGTTAGACTTCATAAAACCTCTACACTGCTGCATTCTCGACATGCATGATAGCAATCCCTGTTATAATCCAGACAATACTTGTATTATGTACCTGTTGTTTACTGCAATGTTTTCTGACCTACCTGTTAAAATTCTAATAAAAATATATTTGAAAAAAAATTATTTCTAATATTATTATATTTGTGTGCTGCTTTTATTAATGTGTGTATACCATTGGTGTTTGTGTTTTGCGATCAGGTGCCTTCGCAAAACAGTTGTCCCTAGTTGGGTTTTAGGCTTTCCACGACTCTTTCTTTTGGCAGAGGTTGCAGATGGCATTGCTGGTATCAGAGGCACACAAACAAAAAAATTGCCACACTGGGGAGCTTTGGAATGTCGGCATTCAGGTGGTGGCAAAAGCAGGCGTTGAAGGGCGTGTTGGCTGGATGACCCCAAGTGTATCCCTAAATGCATTATGTGTGAATAACTCCTCTAACACACCAAGTGGAGCAGCTGTGTTGCTAGTGGTAGTGTTACATTTTTGTGAACCAAAAGCAGAGCAGGAAGAGGATGGTGTGTCAAGGAGGTTCTGTGCGGAAGCTGTAGAAGATGTTGTGCACTGTTTAAGCCAGTCAACCATATCCACAGAATCTTGAGGCTTGAGGGTACGTGCCTTTTGAACACTGTACTTTGGTCAAGGGCCGCACAAAATCACGCCAGCATTACCTCGAAAATACCTGCGGGCAGAGCCGGGACAAGGTCCTCCAGCACCCAAGGCTGAGACACCAAAGTGCGCCCCTCCATCCCTCCCACCCCAGCCGTCACACACTGATTGCTATTAGACTAAGAGGGCCACAGGGCCCACAGCCTCCCCAACACCTTAATATCTAGTTATCTGGCTTGCAGTCACTGCTGTGTATCCCCTTTTCTTATTTCTTTCTGCTTCATACACAATTAGGAATGACAGCTGAATAAATTGTGCGTCCCCTCCTACACTGCGCCCTGAGGCTGGAGCCTCTCCAGCCTATGCCTCGGCCCGGCCCTGCCTGCGGGGTGGCCTGCCTCTGCCTGCTATTTTTGCATATTGGGGGTATGCAGTACTACTTACAATATTTAATAGTGGTAGGCAGTGTGTGTAATCACAAAGAGACACACAATCAGTGTCAAATACACAGCAGCTGTGTGTGTGTGTGTGTGTGTGTGTGTGTGTGTGTGTGTGTGTGTGTGTGTGTGTGTGTGTGTGTGTGTGTGTGTGTGTGTGTGTGTGTGTGTCGCAGGGCTGTGTACTTTAACACACAGAGAGAGATATCCTATAGTACTTTCAATCACAAATACAGTTGCAATCTAAGCACTGCTTATGATACACAGAGTGCTGGCTTGCTTGCAATAGTTAGAAGAGTATAGTAGAACTACAAGGGCCAGCAACTGACTGTGGCCTGTATGCAGTGTGTAACCCACACAGATATCAATAACAGATACAGTTGGAAGCAAAGCACAGCTTATGATGATAGACAGTGTGCTGGCTTGTAATAGATAGAAGAGCATAGTAGAACTGCAAGGGCCAGCAATAACTGTGGCCTGGCAGTATGCAGTGTCTCATACACATAAAAAAAGCAATATGAGCCCTCAAAAGAGCTTTTATTTTGGGGTGCTTTCAGCAATAAAGAACAGCCTAGCTACCTGTCTCTGTCTCAATGTGGGCTGTATCTATGCAGTGTCACCCACAAAGAGAGCTATGGTATAGTAAGTTAAATCACACAAATACAGTGGAAAGATATGCACTGGTATAATACAGTGTGCTGGGACTGGCACAGTACAGCAAGGGCCAGCTGAGACTGTGGGCTGTATCTATGCAGTGTCACCCACAAAGAGAGCTATGGTATAGTAAGTTAAATCACACAAATACAGTGGAAGGATGTGCACTGATAATACTGTGTGCTGGGCCTGGCACAGTACAGCAAGGGCCAGCTACGAGGGCAACAGACAGGGTTGTAGCTATGCAGCGTCAGTGTCACACACAAAAACACATCAGAAGACTATTAGCCCTCAAAATAGCTTTTTTGGGGTGCTTTCAACAACAGATTTCAGCGAGGAGCAAGCTAACAAGAGCTTAACTAAAGATTTCCCTATCTCCAAGTTCCAACAACGTCTCTCCCTTCCTCTCACTACAGCAGCAGCAGCGGACTGAGAAAATGGCTGATGCTGCTGTGTTTTTATGGGGAAGGGGGGGGGGGGGGGGCAGGGATCCAGGAGGGAGAGTGCATGCGTCTGCTGACTGTGATGTTGAGGGTCAAAGTTTAGCCCAATGATGAGGTATGGGGGGGCGGGTCGAATGCGCTATGTGTTCGCTACCCACCGTGGACAGCTGAAATCCGCACAAACTACCCACTGGGCGAACCGTTCATGCCATCTCTACAGGTCAAAAAAGTTCAGTGTAGCTGAGAAAACACCTGTGAGACCTGGGAAACAAATCAAGTAAAAAGGGCTATTTGTAGCTGCACTTTGCATAGTGGAAGGAGCCAGTGCCTGCTTTTTTTATCAGGCTCCTCTTGCACCATTTTTACCTTTCACATCCGCGTATTGCAGCAATTAACATTAAAGTCTATGGCAGCAATAGCGGGCACTGGGATACTTGCTAATCACGACAATTAACACTAAAAACTGTGGTGGCTATTATTATTAGAAAGGGCGCCAGAGTTTGTATGCCCCGGGACTTGCTAATTTCATTGGTGCTTTAGGCACCCTTCCTAGCAATAATAGCCATGGACAGATAGGTTTAGGCAGAAGGGAAGTTTAGGGTTAGGCATGTGTGTGTGTGTGTGTGTGTGGGGGGGGGGGGGGGGGGGGTATTTAAGGTTAGGCACCACCGCGGGAGTTTAGGTTAGGCCCCACCATGGAAGTTAGAGTTTGGCATTTACAGAGGGAGGGTTCTGAGTGAGTGAGAATAGGGCTAGGTTTGTTCATAGTAAAATAGTGGTAAAGAATACAGATATTTTACTATCGGGAATTAGCTAGTAGAGTATTGGCAATTTTGCTGATATTCTACCAGCGGCTATATCCAATGCCCTTTTTATCGGACACCTTTTTACATGTATGCCTGGGAACAGATTAAAAGTTCAATACTTCTGAATTTTTTTGAATGACAGTTAAGTAAACTTTATCACTAGGCAGCCAAAACAATTAAGACTATTGGACACTAGGAAAGCCCTCATAGTTAGGACTATAGAATTGAGATGGCCCGAACGGTGTGCCTGCAAACTTTTTCGTAGAGATGGCTCGAACCTCTGATTTTCGGTTCGTGAACCGCGAACGCAAACTTGAGAAAAAGTTTGCGAGCCGGCGAACATCGCAAACCGCAATAGACTTCAATGGGCAGGCAAACGTTTAAAACTACAAACACTAATTCTGGCCACAAAAGTGATGGAAAAGATGTTTCAAGTAGTCTAACACCTGTAGGGGTGCATGGCGGAGTGGGATACACACCAAAAGTCCTGGGGAAAATTACGGATTTGACGCACAGTAGGGTTTTAAGGGCAGAAATCACATTGCATTGCTAAATTGGAGGCATAAAGTGCTTGCAAACATCTTGCGTGTGTATACATTAATCAGGTAGGGTAATTAGTGTACTGCTTCACACTGACAGACCAAACTCACTGTGTAACACACCGCAAACAACTGTTTGTGTAGTGATGGCCATGCTAAACTGGTGCGCACCATGTCGAGAGTGCAGGCGATGGTGGTTTTCAAGCCCATATGGTCGGGCTGAGGAAGCTCAATGACAGAACAACAGTGACTGTCCAGCTGATCGAATTTGGTCTGTCCACAATGAAGCAATGACCTTATTATCTTGGGTCAGGTGTGCCCCCCAACACACTTATATAGCCGGTCATTGCTTCATTGTGATACGCAAGCCCTTTTACTGTGGCAAGGTAATGATCATGAAGGGGAATTGACATGTACATGTCTTTTGTTTTGTTGTTGCAGCCGCAGTGCATCCAGAACAATTAGGCAGGCATAAACATGCACCAAAAAATGTATAATTCTTTTTGTTCAGGAATCCACCTGGAGTCCTGGACCCTGTTGGTGGTGGCGAATAAGGCAGTCAAACGGGCTGCAGGCAGAGATGCTTTGTGGAGACTGACTGATTCCCCAGGTATGGCCGGGGAATCAGGGTTCGATTACGGTCCGGAGTGGGAGCCTGAGAAACGGTTACAGTTTGGGTATCGTCTTTTTAGAAAAATAATTGCGGCCTGGCTGACTGCAGGTATAATACAATGTGCAGTCACACAGGTGCAGTGAAAGGTATGCAGTGATTGCTGCTATAATACAATGGCTATCATTCATAAAGCGTTTCCTGCATGCAGAAATGCTAAAAACAGCCGAATTTACCGACCACTGAGCAAAATGTGTATTCATAAAGGCTGTTTCCGCATGTGAAGCTGACTTTCCAGAGCAGAGCGATAAATTACCGCATTGTGCGGTGATTCTATGCGGAAATGTAACAAAATGTAAATTCATAAAAATTAACGCAAGCTGTATGCGGACGGGGATTACCGCTCCCCTGGATGTAGCGATAAGCATGCGGAGTACATGTAAGTGAATGGGACAGACCTCCCAAGCAGCAGCAGAGAGAACACCACACGGAGGGACTCAGCCAGCTTCTCCTGTTTCTGCATGCCTACTAACAGCCTAACGCTAGCCTACAGCGGGATATCTCCGCACTCCTATCGCAACTAGAAACATTTTTATGAATGACCACCCAGAAGGCTGAAATACCGACAGCGGTGTTTCCCCGCACGGATTTACTTGACCGACAGCACTTTTATGAATGATAGCCAATGTGCGGTTACACAGGTGCAGTAAAAAGGTTGTAATGACTGCTGGTATAACAATGTACAGTCACACAGGTGCTATGAAAGGTATGCAGTGACTGGTATTATAATACAATGTGCACCAGTCACACAGGTGCAGTGAAAATGGATGCGGTGACTGCTGGTATAACAATGTGCAGTCACACAGGTGCAGTGAAAGGTACGCAGTGACTACTGATATAACAATGTGCAGCCACACAGGTGCAGTAAAAGGTATGCAGTGACTGCTGCTATAATACAATGTGCAGTTACACAGGTGCAGTAAAAAGGTTGCAGTGACTGCTGGTATAACAATGCACAGTCACACAGGTGCAGTGAAAGGTATGCAGTGACTGGTATTATAATACAATGTGCAGCAGTCACACAGGTGCAGTGAAAATGGATGCGCTGACTGATGGTATAACAATGTGCAGTCACACAGGTGCAGTGAAAAGGTTGCAGTGACTGCTGGTATAACAATGTGCAGTCACACAGGTGCAGTGAAAGGTATGCAGTGACTGCTGATATAACAATGTGCAGCCACACAGGTGCAGTGAAAGGTATGCAGTGACTGCTGGTATAACAATGTGCAGTCACATAGGTACAGTGAAAGGTTGCAGTGACTGCTGGTATAACAATGTGCAGTCACACAGGTGCAGTGAAAGCTATGCAGTGACTGCTGGTAAAAAAATATGCAGTTACATAGGTGCAGTGAAAAGGTTGCATTAATTGCTGGTATAACAACGTGCGGTCACACAGATGCAGTGGAAGGTATGCAGTGACTGGTATATAAAACAGCGTGCGGTCACACAGATGCAGTGAAAGGTATGCAGTGACTGGTATATAAAACAACCTGCGATCACACAGATGCAGTGAAAAGGTATGCACGGACTGGTATATAAAACAGCGTGCTGTCACACAGGTGCAGTGAAAGGTATGCAGTGACTGGTATTATAATACAAAGTGCAGCAGTCACACTAGGCACTGAATGTGCTGGGCCTGGCACAGTGTAGCAATTAGCAAGGGCCAGCTGCAACAGACAGGGCTGTATATGCAGTGTCAGTGGGCCACAAAAAATAACATATCACAAGAACATTAGCTCTCAAAAGAGCTGTTTTGGGGTGTTTTCATGAACAAATATAAGCAAGAAACAAGCTAACAGACCTCCTATTTATCGCTTTCCCTATCTCTCCAATGTCTCCCCCTCTCACTAATACAGCAGCACAGAGAGTGAGAAAATGGCCGATGCTGCTGCCTTATATAGGGGGGGGGGGGGGGCACTCCAGAAGGGAGTGCAACCTGATTGGCTGCCATGTGTCTGCTGACTGTGGTGTAGAGGGTAAAAGTTTAGCCCAATGATGTAGTATAGGAGTCGGGGTTGAAGTCGCATAAAGTTTGCGGTTTGACGCAAACGCGAACTCGCGATGTTCATGCAACTAAGTTCGGGCCATCTCTACTTGTTCCCGAAAACAAAGGTGGATTCGCGACGAACCGTGAACACTTAGCGAGTTGGCCCTGCCCCCTATACTACATCATTGGGATAAACTTTGACCCTCTACATCACAGTCAGCAGACACATGGCAGCCAATTAGGCTGCACTCCCTCCTGGAGCCCCTCCCCACCCTTATAAGAGGCAGCAGTGTCTGCCATTTTCTCACTCTGTCTACTGCCTGCTTAGTGAGAGAAAGGAGAGAGGTTAAGCTTAGTTAGGTCTTGTTAGCTTGCTCCTTGCTGATATTTGTTGCTAAAAAACACACCACAAAACAGCTCTTTTGAGAGCTAATGTTCTTGTGATGGGTTTTTTTCTGTGCCACTGACATTGCATATACAGCCCTGTCTGTCACAGCTAGCCCTTGCTAATTGCTATACTGTGTCAGGCCCAGCACATTCAGTGCATACCTTTTCACTGCACCTGTGTGACTGCCCATAGTAGTATACTACCAGCAAACAATGCATACCTTTCACTGCACCTGTGTGACTGCACATTGTATTATACCATTTAGTGCATACCTTTTCACTGCACCTGTGTTACTGCACATGGTATTATACCACCAGTCAGTGTATACCTTTCACTGCATCTGTGTTCCTGCACATTGTATTATACCAGCAGTCAGTGTATACCTTTCACTGCATCTATGTAACTGCACATTGTATTATACCAGCAGTCAGTACATACCTTTCACTGCATCTCTGTGACTGCACATTGTATTAGTCAAGTCAGTGCATACCTTTCACTTCATCCCCCAAATATGGACAAAACAACAGGCAGAGGCAGAGCCAGAGGCAGGCCACCCAGCAGGTCTGTTTGAGGTCGTGCTGACGGGATTTCGTGCAGCCCTCGACCAAAGTACAGTGTTCTAAAGGGACGTGCCATCAACACCTAATATTGTCAAGACAGAACACCTCATCTTCCTCAGCTTCCACACGGAACCGTGACATCCTCCTGCTCTGATTCTGGCACCCCACTTAACTCTCAACTGGCAGCCAGCACTGCTACTACTAAAACCACATTCACAGCCATTATTGTTACAAGATAAAGGCGCTAAGCATGTTACACCACCTCATATGTCTGAGTTAAGCGTCAGTATGGACATAAGGTGTGAGGATGATGAAGTACCTGTTGTTGGTGCATTTTGGAGGTGTCTGATACAAGCAAAGCTGTGGAGGATGATTATGATGATGATACTGATGATTATGATACTGCCATGGATGTCACGTGGGTTCCCAATAGACAAGATGAACAGGGAAACAGTTCAGATGAGGAATCAGAGAGGAGTAGGAGGAGAAGAGTTGCTGAAAGAAGCAGGGGGATCTCGTTTTCAGAAACAGCTCGTGGCAGTGTCCGGTGGCATGTATCGCCACCTATGGACAGCAAGCCAACATGCCCTTCAAGGTCAGCTGCTGCTGCCATCACCAAAGTGCCATCATCCCAGTGCTCAGCGGTGTGGAATTTTGTGTGTGTGTGTGTGTCTGCCTCAGGGAGTATGTGGCTGTTCAGCGGACCTAGTTGTGACACCTCCACGGCTTGCAGGCAGGCCTGCTGCCACCTCCTATCCTTCTCCTCCTACTCCTCCTGCTATATCCTCTTTGCTGTCATCCTCCTCCTCCACGGCTGAGTGGCAGCCGCACTGCTACTCTACTGGTGCTGTGATCTCCTCTCCAACTACACAACCCCAGCTCCCCAGGGCCTATGCTGCATGCCAGGTACAAAGGTGTCACACCATCTTGGACATGTCTTGCCTCAAAGCCGAAAGTCACGCTGGAGCAGCCTTCCTGACTGCTCTGAACAAACAGGTGGATCAGTGGCTGACACCACACAAACTGGAGATCGGCAACATGGTGTGTGACAATGGCAGCAATCTCTTGTCGGCTTTGAGTTTGGGAAAGTTGACACATGTACCCTGCATGGAACATGTGCTGAATCTTATAATGCAAAGAATTTTGTGTAAGTACCCAGGCTTACAGAAGGTCCTGAAGCAGTCCAGGAAGGTGTGTGAGCATTTTAGGCATTCCTACACGGCCATCGCGTGCTTGGCCGATATTAAGCAGAGAAACAACTTGCCTTAAAGCGCTCACTGAAATCCAATGCTTCTCATGTTTGACCGCCTGCTACAACAGGAGAAAGCCGCCAACGAGTATCTGTACAGCTAAGCTCAAAGGTCATGCTCTGGGGAGCTGGTCATTTTCTGGCTGGAGGCCCGGAGTACTGGACACTCATGCGTAATACCTGCAGGCTCATTCATCCATTTGAAGAGGTGACAAACCTGGTGAGTTGCAGTGAAGGCGCCATCAGTGACTTGATCCCATATGCTTTCTTCCTGGAGTGTGCTGTGCATAGGGTGGTGGATCAAGCTGTAAAGGAGCGTGAGGAGGAAGATTTGTTAGAAACATCACCTACGGATCCCAGAGGGCTACTGCCTGCCCGAAGACTAAGTCAGTCCCGACACACAGCATCTCTGCCTGCACGCCGTGTGACTGCCTGCCGAAGACTAAGTCAGTCCCCACACAGCATCTCTGCCTGCCTGCCGTCCACTGCTGCCTGCCCAAAGACCAAGTCAGTCCCCACACAGCATCTCTGCCTGCAGGCCGCTTGACTGCTTTCTCCGCCACCACCAACAGGGTCCAGGACGCCAGGTGGATTCCTGAATTTTTAAGGCCTAACAAAAAGAATAATTTTTCTGGTGCATATATATGTCTAATTTTTCTGACTGCACTGCGGCTGCAACTACAAAACAAAAGGCATGTACATGTGTCAATTCCCCTTCGTGATCGTTACCTTGCCACGGTGATGGGGCTTGCGTATCACAATGAAGCAGTGACCTATATGAATGTGTTGGGGGGCACACCCAAGAAAATAAGGTCGTTGCTTCATAGCAGACAGACCAAATTCGATCAAGTGGACACTCACTGTTGTTCTGTCATTGAGCTACCTACCTCAGCCCAACCATATGGGCTTGAAAGCCGCCATCACCTCCGTAATTTTCCCCGGGACTTTTGGCGTGTATCCCACTCAGCCATGCCCCCCTCCAGGTGTTAGACCCCTTGAAACATCTTTTCCATCCCTTTTGTAACCAGGAACAGTGTTTGTAGTTTTTCAAGTTCGCCTGCCCATTGAAGTCTATTGCGGTTCGCGAAGTTCGCCGGTTCGCAAACTTTTTTCGCAAGTTCGCATTTGGGGTTCACGAACCGATAATCGTAGGTTTAAACCATGTCTACTATAGAAACAATTTTTACTTTTACTTCAGGGTTGCTGTGAGCTCTGTTTAATTACCACATCAAATCAGGTGGGAAAAAATTGCTATTCCTCTCTCTGGATGTTTTTAGTGAACTCAACTTCACATAACTGCTTGTTGTCCTGGTGATCTGGTGATCCTCTTTTACCCAATTACCATCAATCTATTAGCCATCGATCGATCGATTCTATAGAATCGATCGATCGATCAGAAAACAATTCTATCAAATTCCCCATTCAATCCATTTGCGGCCAATTTAGATCGATTTTGATCGATTTGATCTATCTGACAGGATGGAAAATCTAGGTCGATCTGCTGCTGGCAGCAGATCGATGGCCCATACATTTGCATTGGATCTAATGGTCCAATAATGCATTTAGATCGATTTTCAATAGATTTCATTCTGAAATCTATTGGAAATCTGTTCCTAGTGTGTGGCACACATCAGATAGATTCCTGTCAGATTGGACTTGACAGGCATCTGCCAGAAATCTATCTGATTGTCGAATCTGCTGCAAATCTATAAGTGTATGGCCACCTTTACTTGTTTCTATAACAAGATTCAAGTGCAACTGGAGATAAATAATGACAGACAGCTTCCTTGTTTAATATATTATTATAGGATATTAAGGGATAAGAAAATACAAATATAACATAACTATTGCAATTACCATGATTTTCAGGGGAAAGCCATGGGTTAACTCATGCAAAATTTAATTTATATAAATCCTTCTTTCAGCACAATCATGGCAAAAGTGAAGAACCTACTATATATTAATCTGAATGTGTTTTTTACTGTAAAATGTTGGAAACTATTTTTTGACTGTAGTACCAGTGCCCTGCCGAAATTACGCATGAGCGTAATTACGCATCGTAATTCAATGTAAATTCACGCGTAAGCGCCACGCGTAACTTACGGTCTTACACGCAATTATTTACGCGTAAGGAGTTAAGTGGTATCGCAATTACACTGTCTACCGTAAATGCTAGGTATGCGTAATTTTACGAAGACTTACGCGTAATTTTACGCGTAATTACTAACGTAAAAACTCCCCTTTTCTAAGAGTAGCCAATCAGTCAACATCCTAAGCAACCAATAGTATCTTCTCCCGCCCTTCAGTATATAAGCATACGTTTTGACGCATACGAATGATGTGTACGCAATTGCTGTCACATTGACGGCTATTGCGTACACATCGTCCATATGCGTAAAAAAATATGCATTAATGGGTATTACGGCACTACGCGTAACATCGTAGTGTAAGCGCCTACATTACAGTATCCTTACGCGTAACTGCGTAAGTTAACGGATAATTACAGTGATGAACCGTAGATAATTTCCTACGCCGTAACCGTAATTGCGTAATGCGTAATAGCGTAAAATTACGCGTAATGATCCGTAAGCGTAGATTTTTCCATTACGACCAGCACTGTGTAGTACTTAATTTTGTATGCTTTGTTTTATGCACGTAGATCTTTTTTGTATTTTTAATACTGGTATTTTTTCAATTTTGAAATTATTCAGCTGTGTACAAACTCTACATACAAAACATTCATCGTCCATGCAGAGATAAAGCCATGTCACTTGAATGACTATGAGACCTGTCTGATGAAAGTAATGATAATCGTGGAACAAGCAAGAATAGTGAGTAATAAAGTCATTCTTGGAGCCTTCACATATTACAAACTGCACTTTATTGTTACTTGTTTTAATAAAAAAAAGTTTTACTACATACGACTCAAAACCATAAATATCAATGTCTCTGTGCCTCTAATAAACTAATGCTATAACAAGAAATGCCCTATAGGCATAAATAGGGAGGAGGTAGTTTAAAGGAATACTATCGATCTATGCATTTATTTTTTAAATGCTGTATGTTGTAGCACACATTAGGACAAGTACTAGGAGCAATTTGATTCCTCACACAGCTGTTCCTCTCAGCTGTAAAATCCTCCTTCAGTTTTAGATACAAAATGTATCTAATACTGACAGCGCCCAGAGAGCTAGACCATGTCTCTGCACAGGGGAGTTGCTATCAACCCCTCAGTTTATAGTTTAATTATCGCCTTGCTGAAAGAATCTTATTGATATGGTGGTAAGGGGTTAAATATTCTAGCAATGTGTGTTTATTATCTTTGCTTCTCGTGACTATTAAAGATACTAATAATGCTAATTGTAAACAGTGGTCTACCCCTCTCAGCAGCTTGTAAAGTGGGTGCAGCCTGGAGTGAATCATCATCACAAACAGGCAGTCAGGCAACCAGTCTGAGTGTAAACACAGACTAGTGTTATAGCTAGTTATATTCCAGCAATATAACAGCTCATTAAGGGCCCTTTTCCACTAGAGCGATTGTGATTGCTGAATCGCAAAATCGCAAATCGCTAGTGATTTTTAACCAGCTGGGCGGTATGGACGAGCTCAGCTCGTCCAGTACCGCCGGAGCCTGCCGCTCAGGCCCTGCTGGGCCGATTTGCGCCAAATAAAGTGCAGCACACGCAGCCGGCACTTTGCCAGCCGCGTGTGCTGCCCGATCGCCGCCGCTCTGCGGCGATTCGCCGCGAGCAGTGGCGAAAGAGGGTCCCCCCAGCCGCCTGAGCCCTGCGCAGCCGGAACAAAAAGTTCCGGCCAGCGCTAAGGGCTGGATCGGAGGCGTCTGACGTCAGGACGTCGGCTGACGTCCATGACGTCACTCCGCTCGTCGCTATGGCGACGGTGTAAGCAAAACAAGGAAGGCCGCTCATTGCGGCCTTCCTTGTTTATTCTGGGCGCCGGAGGCGATCGGAAGAACGCCTCCGGAGCGCCCTCTAGTGGGCTTTCATGCAGCCAACTTTCAGTTGGCTGCATGAAATAGTTTTTTTTTTATTTAAAAAAAACCCTCCCGCAGCCTCCCTGGCGATCTGATCAGAACGCCAGGGTGGTTAAATCGCTAGGGTTGTTACTTTAACATAGAAATCACGAGAAGTATTTTCCACTACAGTGATTCGATTTGGAAATCGCTAATCGCAAATCGAATCGCTTGTTGGAGCGATTTTTACAATGATAATGCAATGCAAATGAAAATCGCAAATCGCAATCGCATAACAGAATTAATGAAAAATCGCAATCGCTGGCGTTTGTGATTTGTGATTGCGATTGCTAGTGGAAAAGGGCCCTCAGTTACATGTTACCACCTCAGATCAGCTGTCAAGGGACAAGGGCTTTTAAAGGCTTTTTTTTACTAACCGTTTCGCTGGACTAGACCATTTTCCTCAGGTAAAAAATCTTCAGTAAATAATTGTCTCAAAAGCACAATAAGCAGAATGAATCAAATGTAAGATCCAAAGAGACAAAGCATTATCATTAAACATGATGACAGAATATGATGATCAAACCAAACAATATAATAACATTATTGTGCATAAACTTATCATATACAAAAGTGACAGGAATAGAAGATGAAGAGATTATCCCATAAAGTGGCGCATAATTAAGTGATGGATAAAAGTAATTAAGGTATGAGCTATATAATGATGAGTGATGAGAAATGCAT
This sequence comes from Hyperolius riggenbachi, assembly GCF_040937935.1. Taxonomy (NCBI): domain Eukaryota; kingdom Metazoa; phylum Chordata; class Amphibia; order Anura; family Hyperoliidae; genus Hyperolius; species Hyperolius riggenbachi. The sequence goes on from NC_090656.1 coordinate 117,899,636, forward strand.
GCCAAAAAAAGTAGAAAAGATGATAGGATTATGATGAGCTAGAAGTAGCACTACGTATTGGAACAACAGTTGTTTGATTTTATGCATAGCTAGGTAGCAGTAGGTAGGGCATAGAAGCCATGATCTGAAATAGTACTAGCACTACAATGTACAATTACCATTAAACGTGTCAATTATTAAAGTAACACCTTTAAAACACATGTGAACTTAAAAAGAAAAAAAATTAAGATGCAAGAGGTGGCCATACCTGAGGCTTCTTCAGTGTTCCCATAAAAAGGGATGAGCAAATCCGAATTCGGGTGAAAGCCGGATAGTTGCTATCCGGATTTCACCCTTTTAATTACAATCACCTGTGCGGGCTGGGCAGGGGGTCATCTTACCTATCTGACGTCTTCTTCGGTCTGTCCCTCGGCGCCTCCCACGATGCGCTCCACGCGGCGGTCATGTGATTACAAACACTTCCTCCTTCCAGGCTGATGGAGGAAGTGTTTGTTCTCGCGTGACGCGCGTGGACCGCATCGTGGTAGGCACCGAGGGACGGACCGAAGAAGACATCAGATAGGTAAGATTGACCCCCCACCCAGCCTGCACAGGTGATTGTAATTAAAAGGGTGAAATCCAGATAGCAACTATCCGGCTTTCACCCGAATTCGGATTTGAGCATCCCTGCCCATTAACACTGTGACCCTTCAGCTTTGCTGGCCTCCTCAATGTCTTGGAGTTTTGCAGTTCAGTCCAAGTTCCATGTAACAGGTTTCTACGTGTTATTGTTATAGTGTTGTTATTTAGATGTTATTCGAAATCCTGAGCTTATGATTTAAATGAAAAGTTCAATGGTATTTTACAGAGTACTTGACTGAATAATGGAAAATCAGAAGCTTTACCTAAAACAGAACATTTGCAAATAACTTCTGCTTTAAAGGACACATTAAGTGAGAGGGATATGGAGGCAGCCATATATACAGTATTTTTCTTTTAAACAATACTAGTAATGATTGTAATCAGCTAATTAAAATTACGCCAAATTTGCCAAACATTTTCGCAATTACGCCCATAATTCTATTGATTTTGTGTAAGCATTCGTAATTTCACGTAAGCTTGCCCCGACTTTAGCGGTGAATAGCAAAGACCCCATACATGCTATTGTCACCAAATTGCTACATATGTTAAGAAAAATAGTGAGTACAAGTAAAAAAAATATATATTTTTCAGAAAGACCTTGTAGTTTTTGAGAAAATCAATTTTAAAAATGCAAAGGAAAAATGTTTTTTTAACAGTTTGAACTATTTTTCCTTAGCATTTTTAAAATTGTAGCAATTTAGTTTTAGTAATGTCACAAAATTGGTGGCAATAGCATGTATGAGGGATTCGTTATTAACCGCTAAAGTAGGCACAGAATCACATGAAAATTATGTATGATTACAATTACAGACGAAACTCCTTATGATTTTTCCTGAAATTTCACATTAAGATTTTAGTATAATTGTTTTTTAAGTTGCAGTGATTTTTTTAAATAATTATACCTGACAAAATACATGGCTTTAAAGACCACCATTTGCTTGGGATCGCTACAAGCATCGCCTGGGATATTAAACCCTCTAGTGATGTCTGACAAATGGATAAATAATACACCCCAAGATACCAAACTTCACAACGCCCCAATTTTTGTGGGCACACTTACATGGTGATAATATAAATTATAGGTATAGATATTTACAGGCGTATTTACAAAACTGCCCCTGCATAGGCAGTACACGGCAATCTTACCATTACTTATGCCAGTTATGTAGCATGTGTTGTGCAATTTGCACAACCCACTTACTTTGGTACACTAGCAATGCAAGTTGCACTAGGTACACAACGTGTGCTGTGTAACCGCCATAAGTAATAATAAAATTTTACCACTATTTATTGAATGTGCCCCATAGATAGATATGTATGTATCTGATAAGGCTACTTTCTCACCAAGATGTTGCGTTTTAGGGGACGTTATGGTCGCGTAACGTGCCTCTAACGCAACGCATGGTGGTGTTGAAGTTGGACGTCAGATTGAGCTGCGTTATGCAGCTCTCAAAGCAGCCGCTCCAGGTTAGTGATAGGAAGTCCGGATCTTTTTAAGGATTCGGATAATTTGAATCGGATCATTGAAAAGATCCGGATCTTTGAACCGAATCATTTGAATAATTTTACTAGGGAAGCAGACTGGGTGAAATGACTAGCGGGACAGGACTTTCCCTGCACTGTACATTCTGTATGTTCCTGTTTCTTCCAGACAGACATCCACTGTGAACCGAATCGTTCATTGTGGTGATCCAGATGATTCGACTCACAAAAAAGATCCGGATGAAATGAACGATTCGTTCATGATCCGGACAACACTACAGTCCCACCATGAGTCACCACAGTGCAGTGAATATTAATTAGCCATGTGACCTCCTCCTCCAACATTACTAAGCATGTGCAAACAGTCTAATGTGGCTTAGCCCAGTTTAGCGTACAGCATGCAGCACTTTGTTTAAACGTGCTGCGTTACTATGTAACGCAACGTGTGCACTGTGAACAGCACATTGATTTTACAGTGCTGTGAGTTAGGCTGCGTTACTGGCTGCTGTAACGTGGGACTTTAACGTCCCACTGTAAAACCAGCCTTAAAGAGACTCTGTAACAAAATTTTGAGCCTTATTTCTTCTATTCTATAAGTTCCTATACCTGTTCTGATGTGGTCTGTCTTACTGCAACCTTTTCTAGTTGCACTGTCTCTGTAATAAATCTTATCTTCTTTCCTCTGTTGTGTCTGTCTGGCAGAGGCTGGAATGTGTGGAATGTGCAGCACAGCTTGTCATTGGCAAAAGCTTTACACACACCCTCCAAGCTCTGCATGAATCACACAGTAAGCTGTTCTCAGCCTATGATACTCTGGTTAGAAGCCAGTCATTTGTTTGTAAACACTGCCTAAAACTGTTCATTACAAACCAGGATTGCAGCAGGGAGTGGCAGAAACAGCAGAGAGGGGCCCAGGGGAACATAAGGAATAGAATGGTATGCTTTTTATTGTAAGAACATTAGAGTACAGATTCTCTTTAAGGTTATCAATTCCGGTCCCTTTTGTAAACCAATCTCCTTGTGTCATAAACTCAGAGAACAGAGCTTGTTCCATGTGTGTAATTTCAAAAGCATAACAGGCAGAGCTTCTGCAGTACAGCTCAAAAATACTACATTATTTTTTCAGGAAATTAGCTGGGGTAGCGTTCTTATTTTATGTTAGATGTTTGATGCTTTGAGTTGCTTTATTGGATGTAGGCTCATTTAAAATATAATCAACCAGTTAATTATTTCAGTTTTCTTTTGATCGTGTGAAGCTTTTGTAACTATGGCTACATCATATACTGGCTATTTCTTTTCCTATCTTAACTGCAATTTTTTTTGTTTGGGCACAGATTATCTCAAGTAGTGGAAAAGTGTCAATTAATTCTGATGACGTTTCATTGCCTTATGATCATGGTAAGACCATCTTTGCTTGCTTCCACATTTAGATGGTCCTCAACTGCATCCACACCACCACCACACTGCTTGACTGAATTTGCATGCTTCAAGTTTAATGCTATTCTACTTTACGTACAGCATGGTAGTAATACATGACTGGTGGTGCAGTGTTGTAGAAACTGCTACAATGCTACCACCTTCTGTTGTGGCTGGATAGTGTAATGGTTAAAGGGAAGGTTCAGGGAGGGGATTAAAAAAATAAAAATAAATTTCCACTTACCTGGGGCTTCCTCCAGCCCGTGGCAGGCAGGAGGTGCCCTCACCGCCGCTCTGCAGGCTCCCGGTGGTCTCCGGTGCCCGACCCGACCTGGCCAGGCTGGCTGCCAGGTCAGGCTCTTCTGCGCTCCATTTCCTGGCACTTCTGCGTCCCACGCCGGCGCGCTGATGTCATCGGACATCCGCCGGGCTGTACTGCGCAGGCACAGTAGTTCTGCGCATGCGCAGTACAGCCCGGCGGACGTCCGATGACGTCAGCGCGCCGGCGTGGGACGCAGAAGTGCCAGGAAATGGAGCGCAGAAGAGCCCGACCTGGCAGCCAGCCTGGCCAGGTCGGGTCGGGCACCGGAGACCACCGGGAGCCTGCGGAGCGGCGGCGAGGGCACCTCCTGCCTGCCACGGGCTGGAGGAAGCCCCAGGTAAGTGGAAATTTATTTTTATTTTTTTAATCCCCTCCCTGAACCTTCCCTTTAAGGGCTCTGCCTCTGACACAGGCGACCAGGGTTCAAATCTCAGCTCTGCCTGTTCAGTAAGCCAGCACCTATTCAGTAGGAGACCTTGGGCAAGACTCCCTAACATTGCTTATAGAGTGCATCCTAGTGGCTGCAGCTCTGGTGCTTTGAGTCCGCCAGGAGAAAAGCGCGATATAAATGTTCTGTGTTTGTTGTGAAGATATTATTATATTAAAGAGGAACTGTAGGGTAAATAAACCAGTTCACTAAAAGCAATCATGATTCTCTTTATGGATGGTAGATTCATTTTAATGGAGAGAAAGAATAGCAGCGAACAATCTAGCAAAAACCATAACACGTTATATAAAAGTTATAAATTGGAGTGGAGAAATCCTTGTTGGCAAGCAAAGAGGTAAGGAGTTTCTTGTTGTTGGTCACCAGGTTTGCACTAGGTATGATCAACAATGAGATGCAAATATTTCAGTTCATGTAGGATTATGTAAAATTGTATGCACATAAAGCAGCTTGAAAATGGACCAATCAAGTCCCACCAAGGTTTAACCACTTGATGACCCACCCTTTACCCCCCCTTAAGGACCAGCGTGGTTATTAGTGATCTGTGCTGGGTGGGCTCTACAGCCCCCAGCACAGATCAGGGTGCAGGCAGAGAGATCAGATTGCCCCCCTTTTTCCCCCCCTATGGGGATGATGTGCAGGGGGGGTCTGATCTCTTCTGCCTGCGTGTGGCTGGCGGGGGGGGGGGGGCACCTCAAAGCCCCCCTCCGCGGCAAAATTCCCCCCTCCCTCTCCTACCTGTCCCCTCCCCGGTGATCCGGGCTGCACAGGACGCTATCCTGTGACTTTTTAGCCAGACCACTCTGAGCCATGAATGATACTTATTATAAGATAATACCATAAGAAACGGTAGTGTGTTGGTCTGGGACGTGGTTTACAGTATTACTGCCACTGTGTACCTCGCTCAGCCACGCTATATATAGCATTGTGTTTACTGCCACTCTGTGTACACAGCTCAGCCAGACTACATAGCATTGTGTGTACTGCCACTGTGCACCTCGCTCAGCCACGCTATATATAGCATTGTGTTTTCTGACACTCTGTGTACACGGCTTAGCCTGACTATATAGCATTGTGTGTACTGCCACTGTGCACCTCGCTCAGCCACGCTATATATAGCATTGTGTTTACTGCCACTCTGTGTTCACCGCTCAGCCTGACTATATAGCATTGTTTACTGACACTCTGTGTACACGGCTCAGCCTGACTATATAGCATTGTGTGTACTGCCACTCTGTGTACACGGCTCAGCCAGACTATATATCATTGTGTGTACTGCCACTCTGTGTACACCGCTCAGCCAGACTATATAGCATTGTGTGTACTGCCACTCTGTGTACACCGCTCAGCCAGACTATATAGCATTGTGTGTACTGCCACTCTGTGTACACCGCTCAGCCAGACTATATAGCATTGTGTGTACTGCCACTCTGTGTACACCGCTCAGCCAGACTATATAGCATTGTGTGTACTGCCACTCTGTGTACACCGCTCAGCCAGACTATATACCATTGTTTACTGCCACTCTGTGTACACCGCTCAGCCAGACTATATACCATTGTTTACTGACACTCTGTGTACACCGCTCAGCCAGACTATATACTATTGTTTACTGACACTGTGTGTACACCGCTCAGCCAGACTATATAGCATTGTGTGTACTGCCACTGTGTACCTCGCTCAGCCACGCTATATATAGCATGTTTACTGACACTCTGTGTACACGGCTCAGCCAGACTATATAGCATTGTGTGTACTGCCACTCTGTGTACACCGCTCAGCCAGACTTTATAGCATTGTGTGTACTGCCACTCTGTGTACACCGCTCAGCCAGACTATATAGCATTGTGTTTACTTCCACTCTGTGTCTGCTGGGCCTGGGAACAGTAGTACACCGCTCACCTGCCACTGTATAGCATTGTGCTCTGTGTCGCTGCTGGGAATAGTGGTACACCGCTCACCCGCCACTGTATAGCATTGTGCTCTGTGTCGCTGCTGGGAATAGTGGTACTGTATAGCATTTATGTACTGCCACTGTACTGCTGCCAGTCAGCGTGTACTGTAAGGATAAGTGAAATGAGGAAGAAATCCGGTGAAAGAGGAAGGGGCAAGGGAAGAGGTGTTTCCCCTGACGGTTCACGTACAGGCCACAGGGGAGCACCCAAGAAAACCCACTCAATACCGCCCATGTTGTCCAGGACAACAACCCTCACAGATCCAAAAGAACAGGACCAGATAATTACTTGGATGACCTCTCAAGCGTCCAGCAGTGGGTTAAGCAGCACCAGCACATCACGCACGAGGTCCGAGTCCTCAGCCAGTTACAAGGAGCCAGTGGGCACAAAGCTGACACAACCGGCAGCGACACCACGCACACAACTGCCAGATAACCAGTCCGATGAATTACCTCAGGACACAATGGGGTATTCGCAGGAGCTATTCCCAGCCCAACAAACTTCCACCTTTCAAAGGTCAATGGAGGAACAGCCAGAAATGTTGTGCCCGGATTCACAACCATTAACTGTGGGAAATGCACCGCACACTGAAATACAAGGCGAGTCCGAGGAGGACTCGGAAACCCAAATCCCAGAGCAAGTTGGGCAGGAGGGGTTGCAATTGCAGGAGGTCGGCCGACAAGATCTGGAAGACGACGTTGGAGTGAGCTGCGCAGAGGTTGTTCTGGGGAGCTCTACTCCACGGCGGCGGCCCCCCACAATGACATATGACGAGTTTGAGGAGATGGAAGAGGAGGGTATGGACAATGTGGACAGAGACCCAGATTTTGTTTGTGAACGAGAACATCGCCGTCGTAGCAGCAGCACAGATGAGTCTGTTGAAGAACCCACTGCTGCACGAGTTCGCCTTGTGCCACAAGGTAGGCGGCGCGCAATTTCAGGCACCACAAGCGTGGAAGTTCAAGTGAGAGGCAAAAGAGGAGCAAACAGAAATCGCCAGCAAGGAGGCAGGTGCTCCAAAGTCTGGGCTTTCTTTGAAGACTGCACTGAGGATGTTACCATGGCGATTTGCAAGGTGTGCAAGACCCGCCTGAGCAGGGGGAAAAGTATTAACAACCTCTCCACCACCAGCATGAGCCGCCACATGCTATCCAAACATCCCACTCTGTGGGCAAACGCGGCAGGACAGGGTACCAGCAACACTGCCTCCCTTGGGTTCACCAGACTCACCACCAGACCCGCCTCAGCAGCAGCAGTAGCCCAGCCATTGCGTGGTTCACAACATTCACAAACATCAGACGACGCTGACACTGTCACTTTCCGGAGTAGTGCTCTTGAGGTCTCCCAGTGTTCATCAAACACAACAACCAACAGCCATTCCGTGTGCAGCGCTACGGTTCAGCTTCTGGCCTGCGAAATGCTGCCATATCGAGTGGTGGAGACAAACAGCTTCAAGGGCATGATGTCAGTGGCCATCCCACGTTACGTGGTTCCCAGCCGCTACCACTTTGCGCGCTCTGCAGTGCCTGAGTTGCATGAGCACGTGGTCAGCAAAATAACCCGAAGCTTGAAGAATGCCGTTGCCTGCAAGGTTCACCTCACCACTGACACTTGGACGAGTGCGTTCGGACAGGGTCGATACATCTCCCTTACCGCGCACTGGGTGAACCTTGTGGAGCCTGGCAGCGATTCCTCACCTGCTATGGCGCGGGTGTTGCCCACGCCGCAAACAGCTGCACCGCCGTCCCTCCCACTGGATAACAACAGCAGCACCTACCTCTCTGACTCCTTCTCCTCCAACGCATCTCAAAGCTGTACCTCATCCGGAAACGCTAACCCAGCAGCAGTAGGATCGTGGAAGCAGTGCAGCACAGCTGTTGGCATGCGTCAGCAAGCGTTGCTGAAGCTGATCTGCCTTGGGGATAAGCAGCACACAGGGGAGGAAATTTGGAAGGGAATAAAGGAACAGACGGATTTGTGGCTGGCACCGCTGGACTTGAAACCGGGCATGGTTGTGTGTGATAATGGGAGTAATCTCATTCGCGCTTTAAGGTTGGCTAAGCTGACACACATCCCTTGCCTGGCGCACGTGATGAACCTAGTAGTTCAGCGGTTCCTGAGGACATACCCAGGCGTGGCCGATCTTCTGTTGAAGGTGCGTCGAGTGGCCAAACATTGTAGAAATTCCAGTACTGCTTCGGGGGCACTTGCCAAGATGCAGGAGCGCTTCAATCTCCCCCACCATCGCTTGCTGTGTGATGTCCCTACGCGCTGGAATTCTACGCTGCACATGCTAGCACGCTTTTGTGAGCAGAAGAGTGCAGTGGTCCAGTACATGACGGCGCAGTACTGAGGCGCATCCGGACAGCTGCCAAGCTTCTGTGGATCCGATTGGGCCAACATGTTGGACCTCTGCCAAGTCCTCCAAAATTTTGAGCAATCCACGTTGCTTGTGAGCAGTGACAACTCTTCAGTCAGCATTACCATACCACTGCTGTGTTTACTGAAGAGGTCAATGTTGAAAATCAAGGAAACAGCTGTCATGATGCAACTGGGGGAATCTGAAGGAGAAAACGATCAGCGTGATGGTACCAACATCAGGCCATCCGCCTCAGGGAACGCTGGCCCCAGCAGCTATGACGAAGAAGAGGAGGAGGAACAGCTGGAGTTGGAGCAGGAATTTCATGCCACCACTGACGAGGGCCAGAGCGGTGCACGTTGGACTTCCACAATTCAGCGCGAATGGTCAGCAGAAGCAGACCAGGAGGAAGGTGACGACTATGATGCATCACAACAACTATCACAACGCTCACAAGAGGATGATGAGGATTCTGGTAGGACTCTTGCACACATGGCTCAATTCATGCTAGACTGCATTGAACGCGACCCACGCATTGTGCGCATTTTGGACAACACCAATTACTGGGTTTATACCCTTCTGGATCCACGGTACAAACACAATGTTCCAAAACTGCTTGAAGAAAGAGTCAGACAGGTCAAAATGGAAGAATACCAGCAGGCCCTTGTGGAGACTTTAGAGAGGAGATTGACATCCTCCCCCTCCTCTAGCCAGTTGTACGCCGACAGACTGACTTCCGCAAACCCAGGACGACCAGGAGGGCAGCAAACAACGCAAGCCGCAGCTAGTGCCCAAAAGGGAATGGTATCGGCAGTGTCCTTGGAGTGGGAAAATTTTCTGACACCCATGCAGCAGCAGCCCACTGAACAGGAAGCGTGCAGATCCACCTCCAACACCGATCGCCTGGAGAAGATGGTCAAGGACTACATGTCAGATGACGTAGCTGTGTCGAACAATCCATCTGCACCCTTCAACTATTGGGTATCGAAGCTAGACACCTGGCACGAACTGGCAATGTACGCAATAGAGGTGCTGGCTTGCCCGGCAGCCAGCGTTATGTCGGAACGCTGTTTCAGTGCTGCCGGAGGCATCGTCACAGATCGGCGTATCCGCCTCTCCACAGAAAATGCAGACCGTCTGACTCAAATTAAAATGAATCAATCCTGGATTGGAAACGACTACGCAACACTCCAGGACCCCAACCAAGTAACATGACCAATGAACATCTGGGATGGTGTAGCGTTTCTGGTCCCTGTTTATTGAACCTCTCATCTGTTTTACATTTATGACTGCATGGCGGCAAAAAGCATTGCTGCTATATCCGCACGCTTTTTGTCCTCATGCAAGGCCTGGGTTGTTGTGTCTCAAAAAGCATGGCCTTCTCCTCCTGCGCCTGCTCCTGTTCCATCACGTGTGCTGCTGCTGCTGCTGGGTTAGCGTTGCCGGTCCCTGTTTATGGAACCTCTTATCTTTATTACATTTATGACTGCATGGCGGTACAAAGCATGCTATCTGCACGCTTCTTGTCCTCATGCAAGGCCTGGGTTGTTGTGTCTCACAAAGCGTGGCCTTCTCCTCCTGCGCCTCCTCCTGTTCCATCACGTCTGCTGCTGCTGGGTTAGCGTTGCCGCGTGGTCCCTGTTTATTGAACCACTTATCTTTATTACATTTATGACTGCATGGCGGTACCTCATGCAAGGCCTGGGTTGTTGTGTCTCACAAAGCGTGGCCTTCTCCTCCTGCGCCTCCTCCTGTTCCATCACGTCTGCTGCTGCTGGGTTAGCGTTGCCGCGTGGTCCCTGTTTATTGAACCACTTATCTTTATTACATTTATGACTGCATGGCGGTACAAAGCATGCTATCCGCACGCTTCTTGTCCTCATGCAAGGCCTGGGTTGTTGTGTCTCACAAAGCGTGGCCTTCTCCTCCTGCGCCACCCTCCTCCTGTTCCATCACGTGTGCTGCTGCTGGGTTAGCGTTACCGGTCCCTTTTCCTGGAACCTCTTATATGTATTACATTTATGACTGCATGCCGACAAAAAGCATGTTACCTGTGCAAAGAAAACAGACATTTCCCGCATTTAAAAGACAGTTTTCCCTTTGAAAATTTAAAATCGATTTTCTCAAAAACTATAACCTCTTTTTGCTGATTTTTTTTTCCTCTTGTACCCACTCCCAAGGTGCACATACCCTGTAAATTTGGGGTATGTAGCATGTAAGGAGGCTTTACAAAGCACAAAAGTTCGGGTCCCCATTGACTTCCATTATGTTCGGAGTTCGGGTCGAACACCCGAACATCACGGCCATGTTCGGCCTGTTCGGCCCGAACCCGAACATCTAGATGTTCGCCCAACACTACTGTACTGTGCCAGGCCCAGCACATTGTATTATACCAGTCATTGCATACCCTTCACTGCATCTGTGTGACTGCACACTGTATTATACCAGTCACTGCATACCTTTCACTGCATCTGTGTGACTGCACTCTGTATTATACCAGTAACTGCATAACTTTCACTGCATCTGTGTAACTGCATACTGTATTATACTAATCACTGCATAACCTTCACTGCATCTGTGTGACTGCACACTGTATTATACCAATCACTGCATACCTTTCATGGCATCTCTGTGACTGCACACTGTATTATACCAGTCACTGCATACCTTTCACTGCATCTGTGTGACTGCACACTGTATTATACCAGTCAGTGCATACCTTTCACTGCATCTGTGTGACTGCACACTGTATTATACCAGTCACTGCATACCTTTCACTGCATCTGTGTGACTGCACACTGTATTATACCAGTCAGTGCATACCTTTCACTGCATTTGTAGCTCCCTCTCCGGACTGGAATCAAACCCTGATTCCCCGGCCGTTACCCGTGGTCACCATGGTACTGAGAAAGTACCATGGAAAGTTCATCACACAGTTGAATGAATGGCAGACTTGCCCTCCATAACAGATTCTCGTTAAAGGATTTAAAGTTTATTTGTCTCATCATTATACAGCAAAGCATCGAAAGAGTCCTCCTGCAATGTTATTTTTCGTCACTACTTTCGAGTCGGGACTTGGCGTGCCGTGCCTGCTGCCTTCTTTGGATGTGTGGTGGTGGTAGCTGCTTCTTAGGCTCCCACTCTGGACCAGAATCGAACCCTGATTCCTGGCCCATTACCCGTGGTCACCATGGTACTGAGAAAGTACCGTGGAAAGTTTATCACACACAGTTGAATGAATGGCAGACTTGCCCTCCATAACAGATTCTCATTAAAGGGTTTAAAGTTTAGTCATCTCATCATTATACAGTAGGGCCTTGAAAGAGTCCTCTTGTAATGTTATTTTTCGTCAGTACCTCCCTGAGTCAGGACTTGCCCTCCATAACAGATTCTCGTTGAAGGAACTGCCCGGACAGCAGAAAAAGTAATTTTAAAAAATAGATGTAAGCTTTAACAATAGTAGAGAAAGAACCATCAAAAGTTGATAAGGCAGTCAGACATCCGAATGCGTCGTGGCTGTGACGGGGCGGTGTGATCGGCCCAAGGTTATCTAGTCAGCTCTCGTCGGTAGGCATTAGTTCTGGAATTACCACAGTTATCAAAGTAACATATACCAGGAAAAAAATGTAGAATTTTACCTACCTTCAATTTTCAATTAATCATAAAAAAACATGTATTTTTCAATTTTCATCATCATGGTCTGCACTCTCGCCAACGTGTGCACGAGCATGGCCATAACTACACAAACATTGCCACCGAGAGGACTGACAGTTTATGTCCTGGGCTAGGAGTATCAACTGACAACCTTTTGCGGCTGTTTGCAGCGGTGCGTTAAACAGTGAGTTTGGTCTTTCAGTGTGAAGCAGTACACTAATTACACTACCTGATCCATGTATACACACGCAAGATGTTTTAAAGCACTTTATGCCTCCAATTTAGGAATGTAATGTGATTTCTGCCCTTCAGGGATTACAACCCTGCTGTGCGTCAAATCCGTACTTTTCCCAGGGACTTTTGGTATGTATCCCACTCCGCCATGCCCTCCTCTAGGTGTTAGACCCCTTGAAACATCTTTTCCATCACTTTTGGGGCCAGAAACAGTGTTTGTAGTTTTGAAAGTTCGCCTGCCCATTGAAGTCTATTGCGGTTCGCTGAGTTCGCCGGTTCGCCAACTTTTGTGAAAGTTTGCGTTTGTGGTTGACCTGAGGTTCGAGCTATCTCTATTCATCCCTAGTTTTCACACATCTTAAAAGGGATTTTGGCCCACTTCCCTTTACATTAACTCTCCAACAGTGATGAGAGAACATGCAGATATTCTTTCTGATATTATTTTCGCAAAAATGAGTAAAATTTTTGCTTCGACAAGCAAAAATACGCTCATATATCTTAGCTTTTTGTCCGCATTTTTGCACAGTGGCTGCCAACTTTAGCGGTTAATAGCAATGTCCCCATACAAGGTAGAATCACCAAATTTGCTTATGTTAACCTCTTGACGACCAGCTAACGCCGATTGGCGTAAACTGGTCGTCTGCGGGTTTCCATGGAAACGGCGCAGCTCACAGGGGGATGGAGAGGGATGGAGAGGGACGGAGCGCAGAGAACGCTGCGGAGGGGGTCTTTGAAGAGCCCCCCCCCCACAAAGCGCAGCAAGCCGGCGGCGATCAGACAGACCCCCCCAGTAGGACATCCCCCTAGTGGGGAAAAAAGGGGGTAAGTCTGATTGCCCTGGCATAATCCTGATCTGTGCTGCGGGCTGGAGAGCCCACGCAGCACAGATCAGCCATACATCCCCTGGTCGTCAAGTGGTTAAGGAGAACAGCAGGAACAAGTAGAGTAGTTTTGAAGAAAATCGATTTTAAAGTTAGAGGAAAAAAGTCTATAATTAAATGCAGTAAATGACAGATAACGTATCAACATGTATATAAATGTATTTATTTCTTATATACTATATATATATATATATATATATATATATATATATATATATATATATATATATATATATATATATATATATATATATATATATACTGTATACGGTATATACAGTGGGATGAGAAAGTTTGGGCAACCTTGTTAATTGTCAGGATTTCCCTGTATAAATCGTTGGTTGTTACGATAAAAAATGTCAGTTAAATATATCATATAGGGGACACACACAGTGATATTTGAGAAGTGAAATTAAGTTTATTGGATTTATAGAAAGTGTGCAATAATTGTTTAAATAAAATTAGGCAGGTACATACAATTGGGCACTGTTGTCATGTTATTGATTCTAAAACCTTTAGAACGAATTATTGGAACTCAAATTGGCTTGGTAAGCTCAGTGACCCCTGTCCTACATACACAGGTGAATCCAATTATGAGAAAGAGTATTTAAAGAAAACCTGAACTGAAAATTAAAAGTCAAAATAAGCATACACAAGTCATACTTACCTTCCATGTAGTCTACTCCACAGTGTCTTTCTCCTTTTCCGCGTCCTGTTTGTTCACTGTGATCAAGGGAATTTTCTTTCCTCCATTTTGAAAATGGCCATTACCCTATAACAGCTTTTCTGGTCAGCACACAGTTAAACTGTAACATCGCCCACTTGAGCCATAGGGAAACATGGACATTACCTGGTACATCAGTTTTCCTCTCAGCTATAAATGACAGCAACTGATATTTTACTGACAGCAACTGATATATTTCAGATCTGACAAAATATTGTCAGAACTGGAAGAGATTATTGTCAGAAGAAAATAGTGAGCTTCTGAGAGGAACTGATGGCAAGGTAACTATGTAATGTTCATTTGAAGTTACCTCATGTGTTTATTTTAAATATTTTTACTCAGTACAGGTTTTCTTTAAGGGGGTCAATTGTAAGTTTCCCTCATCTTTCAATTTTCTCTGAAGAGTAGCAATTTGGGGGTCTCAAAACAATTCTCAAATGATCTGAAGACAAAGATTCTTCACCATCATGGTGTAGGGGAAGGATATAGAAAGCTGTCTCAGAGATTTCAGCTGTCTGTTTCCACAGTTAGGAACATATTGAAGAAATGGAAGACCACAGGCTCAGTTCAAGTTAAGGCTTGAAGTGGCAGACCAAGAAAAATCTTGGATAGACAGAAGCGACGAATGATGAGAATAGTCAGAGTCAACCCACAGACTAGCAACGAAGACCTACAACATCATCTTGCTGCAGATGGAGTCACTGTGCATTGTTCAACTTCTTGGCACACTTTACACAAGGAGATGCTGTATGCGAGAGTGATGCAGAGGAAGCCTTTTCTCCATCCACAGCACAAATAGAGCTGCTTGAGTTATGCTAAAGCACATTTGGACAAGCCAGCTTCATTTTGGAATTAGGTGCTGTTGACTGATGGCACTAAAATTGAGTTATTTGGGTGTTATGCATGGAGGAAAAATAACACAGCATACCAAGAAAAACACCTGCTACCTACAATAAAATAAATCTCGAAAAAATCTTGAAACAAAAATTACATTTTTAATGCGAAAAATGCTTTTGGCGAAAATTTGCAAGCAACACTGCTCTCCAAATCCTTTTGTTTTCTTGGCTGCTGCTTGGCAACTCAAAACTTTCAGCTCCCTCCACTGATTTTGTAAGGGATTGAGGTCTGGGACTGGCTAGGTCATTCCATGACCTGAATGTGCTTCTTCTTCAGCCACTCCTTTGTTGCCTTGACGGCATATTCTGGGTGATTGTCATGCTGGGACACCCAACTTTAGTGTTCTGGGTGAGGAAAGGAGATTCTCATTCAAGATTTTAAGGTACATGGTCCTGTCCATTGGGTCCTCAATTTCGTGAAGTAATCCTGTACCATTAGCAGAAAGACAGCCTCAAAGCAAAATGTTCTCACCTCTGTGCTTGGCTGTGGGGGTGGGGTTCATACTTACCATTTCTCTTACTCCCAAAATGGTGTTTCAATTTTATGCCAAAAAGCTTTATTTTGGTCTCATCTGAACACAGCACTTTTTCCCAAGCCTTCTCTGTATCATTTAGATGTTCACTAATATACTTAAGATAGGCTTTTGCGTGTGTTTCTTTAGCAGGGGGACATTTCAGGAGCTGCAAGATTGCAATCTATTACAACATAGTGTGTTACCAGTGGTGATTTTGGTGATTGTGGTCCCAACTGCCTTCAGATCACTAACAAGCTCCTCCCATGTAGTTGTGGGCTGATCTCTCACCTTAGTCATGCTTTTAGCTAATAGTCTTGTAGCCCATTCCAACTGTGTGCAAGTCTACAATTTTTTTTTTTATGTCCTTTAGCAGCTTTTTGCTCTTGACCATGGTGATCAATAGGCCATAATAGAATAAATTAGTTCTGTGAACAGGTGTGCTTTAAGGTGCCCATTAACAATACAATCTAGATTGTACAATCTTACCACTTCTATGTAATACGAGGGACTACATAAAGTAGCTCTTCAAAATACATTCACTCAGTTTACTCTTCTACTACATAGGTTTGGTAACATTGTGCAATCAAGATTGATGGGCAGCTTGATACACATAACGAGTTGAGATCAGGCATATCTGTAATTGATTGAGTGATTGATTGACTGATTGGAAGCTGTGTGCACATAGGCATATAATCAATTTGTGGAAGCCAGAATGTTGGCTTTGTTGTGGAAGATCAAATACATATTTACTTTAGGGACATTCAAGTGTATGTCATTTATAACTTTTATGTAAGATGTTTTTGATTGATTTTCTGTTCTCTTCATTAAAGTAGAGCTGCTATAAAAATTACATACTGTAATACTGTCGGCAAACCTACAAATTTGACAGGGGATCAGATATTTTTTACCCCACTGTGTATAGATAGATCAATAGATGGTTAGTTAAGTAGATTGGCCTTGGGAAATGCTCTGTAAATAAATCTAGTTACAAGATCTGATGATTAACAGAGGAATAAAATACCTTTAACCATACAAATAATTTGCTTTATCTTATCTAATGTGGTTTGTAAAGTAAACTAATTGTGATCCAATGATTTACACTGTATCTATATGTGAACCAAGTGGATGGATCTCTTGTATGAGATTATGGGCTTAGTTCACAAAGCAGTGCTAACTGTTAGCACACTTGTGAAAAGCCCCTCTTCACGCCTAAACTGAGTTTAGGCGTGTAAAAATGAAGTCGCGCGCAAATTCCCGCGTGCAAAGTTTTGCACGTGGGAGTTCATTTAAAAAAAAGACCTAGTTAGCACCCTACTTTACATGCCCAAAGTCTTTAGGCGTGCTAACTAGCTTTGTGAATCAAGCCCTTTGTTTGTAATGTCTCTCTTACTCTTTCAATTATGTATAATAACATTTCAAGCTTTTAATATGTAGATAATGGCATTTAGTTTTCTATTCTATACATTTTGATACCTATCATCCCCATTAAACTCCACGAGACCCTCATTTAAAATGTAAGCCTAGATAGATAGATAGATAGATAGATAGATAGATAGATAGATAGATAGATAGATAGTTTATGACTGATGGCTAACACGGTACAATACCCTACTGCTACATAGATAGATCTAAATAGTTATTTGGGTTGAAAAAAGGCATCCATCCATACAGGGGTGTAACTATACTTAATAGGGCCCCCAGCAAAAATTATGACATGAGGCCCCCTTGGTCCCTGAACCCCATGAGGTCATGTGATAGGGAGTCGGCGAATGGCAGCAGGTAGTTTTATTCGGTGAAGCAGCATCTGGAAGCAGAAAAAAAATACAGCTACTTTGCATGGCAGGACGAGGTGGCAGGGAGTTTTTTGAGTGAATGGGGAGGTTATTTTGCTAATTGGCTGCACTTGCGGATGGGCAGAGGGAGGTGGAATGGCCCCCAAAGCCTCTGGGCCCCCTGCGATAGCAGGGGTCACAGGGTGATTGCTACACCCATGCGACCATCGAGTTCAACCAGAGAACAAAGTACAACACCAGCCTACTCCCTCACATATACCTGTTGATCCAGAGGAAGGCAAAAAACCCTTACAAGGCATGGTCCAATTAGCCCCAAAAAAGGAAAAAAAATCCTTCCCGACTCCAGGTGGCAATCAGATAAAATCTGTGGATTAACACCACTGGGCATTACCTAGTAATTATAGCCATGGATGTCTTTCAATGCATGAAAAGCATCTAAGCCCCCTTGAAATGTAGATATAGAATTTGCCATAACTACTTCCTGTGGCACATCTTAATGATAGATAAAAGTACTTCATTCTAATTAAATAATACTTGCATTTATGTGTTAACAGGTAACTTGACTGTTTCTGAGGCTTCTTCCTTCTACATCATTGTTAGCACCGGCATCGGTCTCAAACTGGAAATCCAGCTTCGCCCTATTATGCAAGTGTATATATACATAGACGATTCCTTCAAAGGAGACATCTGTGGTATGTTTAAGTCACATTTTCATATACTCCTTTGCGTTGTAATTAACTCCAAAAATACTGATCATGACCAGTAGAATGAAGCGATCTACTGGCTAAAGAGTTTGAGCTCAATTTGAGCTAGAAGACACAGTGGAACAGGAAAATCTGGGGATTTGATTTCTTTTTTCTTAGCACTGTATCCCTAAAGCTTCACAGAAGGATTATAGCGGTGCATGCAAATAAGTTTCAAATTACACCTTTGGCTGACAATTTTTAAATTTGCTCCTTCTAGAAACAGCAAAAACAACCTCTGAATTACATTTTTTTTTTTGGTTTTGTTTTGTAATGAAGATGTCATTCATAAATGAGATGTAGAGAGACTCCAACCACACCCCTAGTCACATTTTCCACATATTCAAAAGATGTACTTTTATAACTCAACCAACACTTGGCCTTTCTGTCATCATTCATTTACCTTCATGTTAACGTTTAAGAACAAGACATATAGCAATTTAAACAATCAAAATAAAGTTGAGTGTCAATTAAACACGTGTTTCAATAGAAAAATGGACAAACTGTATTTATATTTGTATATCAGTCCTAAAAAAGGGCCCATTGATTAAAACACTTAAGGACCAGGGCTTTCTGCAGTGATCGGTGCTGTGTGGGCTCTCCAGCCCGCAGCACCGATCAGGATTGAGCCTTGGCGATCAGACTTCCCCCCTTTTTTCCCCACTAGGGGGATGTCCTGCTGGGGGGGTCTGATCGCCGCCGGCTGTTTGTGATCTGCGGGGGGGCTCTTCAAAGCCCCCCTCCGCATCGTTTTACGCGCTCCCTGCCTTCCCGTCCCTCCCTCTCCCTCCATGGGCTGCGCAGGACGGATATCTGTCCTGCGCATTGAAGGATAGGCTTCAGCCTATCATATGCCGGTGATCCCCGGCCAATCAGACGTCAAGGC
Organism: Hyperolius riggenbachi; assembly: GCF_040937935.1. NCBI lineage: Eukaryota > Metazoa > Chordata > Amphibia > Anura > Hyperoliidae > Hyperolius > Hyperolius riggenbachi. The sequence continues at coordinate 117,918,562 of NC_090656.1, forward strand.
GCTGCTGCGCAACAGCGCCGTATGATGTAAACAGCGGGGATTTCTTCCCTGCATGTTTACATTTTGCCGGCGAGCCGCGATCGGTGACTCTCCGGCTGTTCACGGAGACACCCTGTGTGAACTGGCATGGAGCGGCCGTTTCCATGGTAACCCACTTAAGACCTGCTGACGCCTATGGGCGTTAGCTGGTCCTTAAAGGGACTCCGAGCAGTGCAGAAACTATGGAAAGATACATATCATTTTAAAGCTCTCTTTTTCCTCTTTCCAATGATATATAAACCACCGCCCTACGCCTTTTAGTTTTCGCTATTTTCACGATTGAAATTGCCGCGGCCGTGATTTCAATCGCGAAACTAAAGAAAACTAAAAGGCGTAGAGCGACGATTTAGGTGTCGCCAGAAAGAGGAGAAAGAGAGCTTTGAAATGATATCCATCTTTCCATAGTTACTTGTATTACACAGGACGACACTTTCCCCAGTGTCAGCAGCTCCATTCAGCAGAAAAAGTCGGCCTGTGTAATACAATGTAACTATGGAAAGATGGATATCATTTTAAAGCTCTCTTTCTCCTCTTTCTGGCGACACCTAAATCGTTGCCCTACACCTTTTAGTTTTCTTTATTTTTGCAATTGAAATTGCGGCCGCGGCAATTTCAATCGCGAAAATAGCGAAAACTAAAAGGCGTAGGGCTGCGGTTTATATATCATCGGAAAGAGGAGAAAGAGAGCTTTAAAATGATATGCATCTTTCCATAGTTTCTGCACTGCTCGGAGTCCCTTTAAAGGGACACTTAAGTCAAACAAAAAAAAATGAGTTTTACTCACCTAGGGCTTCCAATAGCCCCCTGAAGCTCTCCGCTGCCCTCGTCTCTCTCCGATCCTCCTGGCCCCGTCGGCAGCCACTTCCTGTTTCGGTGACAGGAGCTGACAGGCTGGGGACGGGAGTGATTCTTCGCATTCCCAGACACATTAGCACCCTCTATGCTGCTATATGGTATATAATATATGCTATAGCAGTATAGATGGTGCTATTGTGGCCAGGAACGCGAAGAATCACTCGCGTCCCCAGCCTGTCAGCTCCTCTCACCGAAACAATAAGTGGCTGCCGGCGGGGCCGGGCGGATCGGAGGAAGACGGCGAGGGCACCGGACAGCTGCAGAGGGCTATTGGAAGCCCCAGGTGAGTAAAACTCATTTTTTTTTTACTTAAGTGTCCCTTTAAGTGGTTTTAACAATGGTTCTCAGATTTTCTGTGCAGAAAACACACACAAAAAAGACAAGTGTGCACCCAGCTTTGGTAAACCTTTTCTGAACATTTGTGCTTCGCCAAATTGGCAGCAGAGGAGGTCTGGCCAGGGGGGAAGAAGGGAGATTTTCCCCCAGGCTGCCTCTCCTTTAATGATTTAGGGCTGGCCGATCCACCAACTGCTTCGATAATTATCCAATCAGAGGAAAATCGGTGCCACCACAAGCATGCCCAAACAACAATTTGACTTGTTTCGGGTGGAAAGTACTTGAATCAATCTGAGATGCTGGGAAATCTCGGGCTGATGTATTCATTAAGTGCGATAACAAACTATGTACGCAATGGAAACCTCGGCGTTTTCCCTCAAAATCTATTATGTACCCCACGGTGCCTGTGCATTTATACTTTACCTGTCATGCTGTCCCTCGAGTATCCTTGCTGTATTTCTGCATTGGCATAACCATGTGACTACCGGTATAGTGATGCTCAAATACCCCTTTTCAAAATTCGAGTTAGGTCGAATTCGAATAGTAAATTATTCGAGGTCAGTCGAATATTCGAGTCGAATAATTTTTACTATTCGATTCGACCTCGGACTTCGAGCTCACTATTCGAGTCGGTATTCGAGCTCACTATTCGAGCTGACTATTCGAATTGGCCTTAAATAGCTTCCAACACTTGTTTTGAGGGTGAATGATGCAAGAAACATCTTTTTTTCCAAGTAACAACAGCAAGTGATTATGTGGGGATGTTCCTTTAAAAAAAAATGTGGAAAGAGAAGTTGTGTCCTTAATTTTGTTCAGTAGTGTTACTGTATATACTTGTTCTTCTTCTTCTTTATCTTTCTTCTTCTTCTTCTAGATCTTCTTCTTCTATATCTTCTTCTTCTTCTTCTATATTGTCTTCTTCTTCTTCTTCTTCTTCTTCTTCTTCTTCTTCATCATCTTCTTCTTCTTCTTCATCATCTTCTTCTTCTTCTTCTTCATCATCTTCTTCTTCTTCTTCATCATCTTCTTCTTCATCTTCATCTTCTTCATCTTCTTCTTCTTCTTCATCTTCATCTTCTTCATCTTCTTCTTCTTCATCTTCTTCTTCTTCTTCTTCTTCATCTTCTTCTTCTTCTTCATCTTCTTCTTCTTCTTCTTCTTCATCTTCTTCTTCTTCTTCTTCATCTTCTTCTTCTTCTTCTTCATCTTCTTCATCATCTTCTTCATCTTCTTCATCTTCTTCTTCTTCTTCTTCTTCATCTTCTTCTTCTTCATCTTCTTCTTCTTCATCTTCTTCATCTTCTTCATCTTCTTCTTCTTTTTCATCTTCTTCTTCATCATCTTCTTCATCTTCTTCTTCATCTTCTTCTTCATCTTCATCTTCTCCTTCTTTTTCAATATCGTCTTCTTCTTCTTCACGTATTTCTCTTTTCAATTTTTTTTTTAAAGAAATGCAGCTATTTTTGAGCGTAACAAATAGCTGGTGGGCGCACGCATGTTGGAAGCGCCATTGTATGTGCTCCCTGGCAGTGGAAACACAAAGACAGCAGGAGGTAAATTCAGCAGCAGGAGGAGGAGGATGAGTGTGTGGCAGCAGGCAGTCAATGAGGCAGGCAGCTCGCCGTGACATAATAGCCCTGGTACCTAGCGGTGATACCAGGGCTGTAAATAAACACAACAGGAGGTCCCAGACAGCGGTCGTGCAGCCCACATTGTGTCCAATACACAACTGGGACAACACAGTTTTCAACCCGGGCACCTCAGAAAAATTAAACCTTTTTTTTTTTTTAATGGTTTGTTTGGTTTTGGTTTTGCAACCAATATAGCTATTGTTTGACGTAATAGCTGGTGGCAGAGTGGCAGCAGAAGGTAATTCTGTGTACCCTGACAGTGGGAAACACAGACAGACAGCAACAGCAGCAGGAGGAATGGAGGAGTAATGTGAGCAGCTATTGTTTGACGTAATAGCTGGTGGCAGAGTGGCAGCAGAAGGTAAATCATCTGTGTAGTGTACCCTGGCAGTGGGAAACACAGACAGACAGCAGCAGCAGCAGCAGGAGGAGGTATGGAGGAGTAGTGTGAGTGTGGCAGCAGGTAGGCAGCGTGACATAATAGCCCTGGTACCTAGCGGTGATACCAGGGCTGTAAATAAACACAACAGGAGGTCCCAGACAGCGGTCGTGCAGCCCACATTGTGTCCAATACACAACTGGGACAACACAGTTTTCAACCCGGGCACCTCAGAAAAATTAAACCTTTTTTTTTTTTTTAATGGTTTGTTTGGTTTTGGTTTTGCAACCAATATAGCTATTGTTTGACGTAATAGCTGGTGGCAGAGTGGCAGCAGAAGAAGGTAATTCTGTGTACCCTGGCAGTGGGAAACACAGACAGACAGCAGCAGCAGGAGGAGGAATGGAGGAGTAGGCGAGCAGCTATTGTTTGACGTAATAGCTGGTGGCAGAGTGGCAGCAGAAGGTAAATCATCTGTGTACCCTGGCAGTGGGAAACACAGACAGACAGCAGCAGCAGCAGCAGCAGGAGGAGGTATGGAGGAGCAGTGTGAGTGTGGCAGCAGGTAGGCAGCGTGACATAATAGCCCTGGTACCTAGCGGTGATACCAGGGCTGTAAATAAACACAACAGGAGGTCCCAGACAGCGGTCGTGCAGCCCACATTGTGTCCAATACACAACTGGGACAACACAGTTTTCAACCCGGGCACCTCAGAAAAATTAAACCTTTTTTTTTTTTAATGGTTTATTTGGTTTTGGTTTTGCAACCAATATAGCTATTGTTTGACGTAATAGCTGGTGGCAGAGTGGCAGCAGAAGAAGGTAATTCTGTGTACCCTGGCAGTGGGAAACACAGACAGACAGCAGCAGCAGCAGCAGGAGGAGGTATGGAGGAGCAGTGTGAGTGTGGCAGCAGGTAGGCAGCGTGACATAATAGCCCTGGTACCTAGCGTGATACCAGGGCTGTAAATAAACACAACAGGAGGTCCCAGACAGCGGTCGTGCAGCCCACATTGTGTCCAATACACAACTGGGACAACACAGTTTTCAACCCGGGCACCTCAGAAAAATTAAACCTTTTTTTTTTTTTATGGTTTTTTGGTTTTTGGTTTTACAACCAATATAGCTATTGTTTGACGTAATAGCTGGTGGCAGAGTGGCAGCAGAAGAAGGTAATTCTGTGTACCCTGGCAGTGGGAAACACAGACAGACAGCAGAAGGGCAGTACACAGCAGCCCACTGTAGGTGTAAAATGTGTGGCTGCAGGCGACGTAATAGTCAAAGTGAACCAGGCTGGCTTAGTGAGCAGGAGCCAGGAGGTGGTAAAGGGTGGTAAGGCACATTAACGATGGTTCCGGCAGCCAGTTCATGTCCCCCTCTCGCCGACAACAGGGGCCAGGAACTCGCCTTCCACCCACGCCTGGTTCATCTTGAGAAACGTCAGTCTGTCCACAGACTTGTGAGACAGACGTGAGCGTTTCTCGGTGACCACGCCACCAGCTGCACTGAAGCAGCGCTCGGACAGCACGCTGGAAGGGGGGCAGGACAGCACTTCCAGGGCGTACTGCGCCAGCTCGCTCCAGATCTCCATGCGCTTGACCCAATACTCCATGGGATCAACAGGGGCATCCAGGGCCGGATTACCGACCAGGCAACAAAAGCAGTCGCTTGGGGCCCCATTCAGAGTCAAAGGGGCCCCATCAGCACATAAACCAGCCCTTGCCATCCTGTCAGCGGTGGCTGGATGGTATAATGGTTAAAGGGACTCTGAGCAGTGCAGTAACTATGGAAAGATGCATATCATTTTAAAGCTCTCTTTCTCCTCTTTCCAATGATATATAAACGGCTGCTCTATGCCTTTTAGTTTTCGATATTTTCGCGATCGAAATCGCGGCCACAGGACGACTTTTCTCCAAAGTCAGCGGTGGCTGGATGGTATAATGGTTAAAGGGACTCTGAGCAGTGCAGTAACTATGGAAAGATGCATATCATTTTAAAGCTCTCTTTCTCCTCTTTCTAATGATATATAAACGGCTGCTCTATGCCTTTTAGTTTTTGATATTTTCGCGATCGAAATCACGGCCACAGGACGACTTTTCTCCAAAGTTGACAGCTCGATTCAGCACAATGCAATGAAATATAAGGATGGTAGGTGTGAGGATGTAATGAATTAGTTGTAGGTATGCTTAAAGGCATATCCACAGGCACTGCTTGGAGTCCCTTTAAGGGCTCTGCCGCTGACACAGGAGACCAGGGTTCGAATCTCAGCTCTGCCTGTTCAGTAAGCCAGCACCTATTCAGTAGGAGACCATAGGCAAGTCTCTCTAACACTGCTACTGCCTATAGGGCGCGTCCTAGTGGCTGCAGCTCTGGCGCTTTGAGTCCACCAGGAGAAAAGCGCGATATAAATGTTATTTGTCTTCTCTTGTCAAATGATGCCATGCGCTGCTGATTGTCTTCAGAGCCAGGCTCTCCTCCTAGGTCCCCCTCCTGCTACTGTGCGCTCTGCCGCTGCCCACTCCACCCTCCCTTCCCACAGAGAACCACAGCTGCAGCAAGAATGATAGCAGCAGATGGCAAACGCTCACTCGCCTATCCATGATCCAAGCGATAGAGATCCCGTCATCTGAAACCCATCTGTCTCTTCTACAGTGCAGCCGCTCGCTCTGAACTTCCTGATATTTAGATCAGACAGGAAGTAGTAATAGTAGTAGTAACAGAGCGGCAGCACTCTAGAGGAGACAGATGGGCTCCGGATGACGGGACCTCTATTGCTTGGATCGCAATAGGTGAATGTGATTCATCTGGTGCTGTCATTCTCCCCCACTGCGGCTGCCTTCTCTGCTGGACTATCGTATTCACTGGGATGGAGGCTGCATGGTGGCTGTCTAGTTTGGGAGGAAATTGGTTGTTCGGTGGTGGGAGTGGTTATGTAATTCTGTCTGGGGGACGGCTTCCGGTTTGGCGGTGTCCAGAGCTTTCTGCTATTGCCAGGCTGGAGATGCAGGGGGATAGTGCTGCTGCTGTGATATATGGCGCCCTCTTCACGGGGGTGCCCCAGCCCCTGAGTGCAAATGTCCCAGCCATTCATCTCTCACTCTGCATTTTGCCGCTGCTATTCCCTGCATTGTGCACCCACAGAGAAAAGCATGCTGTTGCCCATAGCAACCAGTAGCTCGGCTGCCCGGTGTGTGCGGCATATTGCTGTGCAGCTGCATCTTCTGATTCTATTACGACATGATGGGGGCCCAAATCAGTTACTTTGCTTAGGGCCCCATTTAGCCTTAATCCGGCTCTGGGGGCATCGCTGTCAAGCCCGCTGTACGACCCCATGTAGTCAGCCACCATGCGGGTCAGGCGCTGGCTGTGACCGGAGGAGGATGCTGCTGCATGCATCTCCTCTCTAGTCACTGCTGCCGGAGCCTCTACAGTCCTGTAGAGCTCGTGGCTGAGAGACAGCAGGTCTGTGGGGCGCTTGCTGCTGCTGGATGCAGGCACCTGCTGCTGCCTCTGTGCTGGCTGCTGGACAGTAGGGGTTGGAAGGCTGGGGGAAGGCTTCCTCCAAGCGCTCAACAAGGGCCTGCTGCAAGCTCCTTATTTGTTGCGCTGGGTCTCCTCCTGCAGGCGGCAGGAACTGGCTCAACTTCCCCTTGAGGCGTGGGTCCAACATCATGCTGATCCAGATGTCCTCCCTCTGCTTCATCTGGATCACCCTGGGGTCCCTGCGCAGGCACGTCAGCATGTGCGCTGCCATTGGGAAGAGGCGGGCCACGTCTGCTGGCACATCGACGTCAGTGCTGTCCTCATCCTCCTCCTCTGCCGCCTCATCCTCTCTCCACCCCCGCACCAACTCAGCTGCGCTGTGCTGATCCCCCTCATCAGCAGCCAGGTCAGGGACCTCCACCAAGTCCTCCTCCTCCTCCCCCTCAGAGGTGGACTGCGCAGCTGGTTGCCGCTCCTGCTGGTCCAAGGCTGCCGCTCCCTGTTCCAGCAAAGCATCGAGGGCCCTGTTCAGCAGAGAAACCAGGGGCACCCACTCGCAGACCATAGCATGGTCCCTGCTCACCATGTTTGTGGCCTGCAGGAAGGGAGCCAGCACAAAGCACACCTGCTGCATGTGCCTCCAGTCATCATCGGGGACGATGGACGGGATGTTGCTGGTCTTGTCCCTTCTCTGAGCGGCGGAAACAGTGGCCAGGGCAAGGTACTGTTTGACAGCGCGCTTCTGTTCAACCAGACGCTCCAACATCGCCAGGGTGGAGTTCCAGCGAGTCGGAACGTCAAGGATCAGCCGATGGCGTGGCAGATCCAGCTCCTTTTGCACGTCTTCCAGGCTCGCACAGGCTGCAGCCGAGCGCCGGAAGTGACGCACAACATTCCTTGCCGTTTCCAGCAGTTCGCCCATCCCCTGGTAGGTGCGCAGGAACTTCTGCACCACCAGGTTCAGCACGTGGGCAAGACAGGGGATGTGGGTCAGGTTTCCCCTGTCTATTGCGGCAACCAGATTGGCCCCATTGTCGGCCACCACCTCTCCGACTCTGAGGCCTCTGGGGGTCAGCCAAATCCTCTCCTGCTCCTGGAGTTTGGCCAACACATGGGTTGCCGTCAGCTTGGTCTTCCCAAGGCTGACCAAGTGCAGCAGCGCTTGGCAGTGGCGGGCCTTCACGCTGCTGCTGAGGCGGGGGGTTTGGCCAGGTGTGCCGGAGGATGGCAGAGGATCGGAGGAACCTGCTGCAGTTCCCCTGACCCTGCGGGGTGGCACCACCCACTGTGTTGCTGCTGCTGCTGTGCCCGCTGCTGCTCTCCCATCCTCACCCCCTTCCACCAAGCTGACCCAGTGGACAGTGAAGGACAGGTAGCGGCCTGTCCCGAAGCGGCTGCTCCAGGAGTCAATGGTGACGTGGACCCTTTCACCAACCGCGTGCTCCAGCCCTCGCTCCACATTGGCCATCACAAAGCGGTGCAGTGCAGGAATGGCCTTGCGGGCAAAGAAGTGTCTGCTGGGGAGCTGCCAGTCTGGGGCTGCGCAAGCAAGCAGCGCACGAATGTCGCTCCCCTCCTGCACGAGCGTGTACGGCAGGAGTTGGGAGCACATGGCCCGTGCCAGCAAGCCGTTCAGCTGCCGCACGCGACGGCTACTGGGAGGCAGAGCCCTAACCACCCCCTGGAAGGACTCGCTCAAAAGGCTCTGGCGTGGCCTTTTGCTGACACGGGAATCAGCAGACACAGCAGAGGAGGCCACTGAGGACTGGCTGCCAGAACAGGCCTCAGTGTCGGCGGCAGGAGTTGCAGAGGGGGGAGGAGCAGTGCGTTTCCGCACTCCTGCTGGTGCTGCTGGAGGAGCAGGAGGGTGGGTGGCTGCTGTTGCTGCTGCTGCTGCTGAAGGCTGTGCAGTGATGGGTGTGGTGCCACTGCCAGCACCAGATGCCTTCAGCCTCTGGAACTCCTCATGCTGGTGGAAATGTTTAGCCGCAAGGTGGTTGATGAGCGAGCTGGTGCAGAACTTTAAGGGGTCTGCACCTCTGCTCAACTTCCGCTGACAGTGGTTGCAAGTGGCGTACTTGCTGAACACAGTGGGCACGGTGAAATATCGCCAGATTGGTGACTTAAACATCCCCCTACGGCATGGAAGCGCTGCTGCCTGTCTCCCTGTGGTGGTTGGGGGGGGGGCTTGGGGGGCTTGGGTGCGGCTGGTGGTGGTACTGGCAGATGCTGCTGCTGCTGCTGCTGAGCCTGAGACACCAGCAGGCTGTGGGACCTGCCTACTGCTGCTGCCAATGCTTGCAATGATGCGCCTCCTTGCAAGGCCCACAAGAGCATCCTCCTCCTCCTCTTCAGAGCTGCTGAGGACGACATCCCCTGGAGGTGGTGGCACCCAGTCTCTGTCTGTCACCGGGTCATCATCATCCTCCCCCTCCTGAAACATGTCCTGCTGGGATGAGGACCCCCCAAACTCCTCTCCTGATGCATGGATGGGCTGCTTGACTGTCGCCACAGTCTTGCTGTCCAATCCCTCATCCCCCAAAGTGCCCATCAGCATCTCCTCCTCAAAATCGCCAACAACAGCAGACAATTGACTCATGATGCCTGGGGTCAAAAGACTGCTGAATGACAGGTCGCCAACTGACGGTGAACTGGCCTCCTCCCCAGGCCCTGCTGGGCGGCTGCTGCGAACAGGGGTGGTGGTGGTGGTGGTGGTGGTGGTGAGGGTGGAGGCCTCGGATGCAGAGCTGATGGCGGGCTGCTCATCCTCCGTCATGAGTTGCACCACAGTGTCTGCATCCTTTTCCTCAATGGGACGTTTCCGACCCGGCTGGAGGAAAATGGGAGCAGGTGCTACACGCTGCTGCTGCTGTGTCTCTGCAGCGTGAGTTGCAGATGCTCCTGCTGGGCGGCGCCCAAGGCGTCCACGGCCAGTGGCTCTGGGAGGAATGTTAGCCACTGACGCTGCTGCTGCTGCGGAACTGTGCATGGTGGCGCGCCCGCGGCCGCGGCTTGCCACAATGCTGCTCCCTCTCCTCCTGATTCCCTTGCTGCCCTTGCCCTTGCCCAAACCGCGCTGGCTGCCACTTCCAGACATCTTCAATGTTTTGGGCGTATAGACAAAAGTTTTTTAAAAGGGCGGGTGAAAAGTGGGGTACTTTAATGAGGTGAGTTGGTTGGTTGGTGAGGTGACTGAGTGAGTGTCCCCTAGTACAGTAAGTAAGTAGTAACAGTCAGGAAGTACAACTAGCAGTTACAATAATCAGTAGTAATCACAAGTAAATTTAGTGTGTGTACACTCAGACAGTGAGTGCACGCACGCAGGAGCTAGTAGCCTATGAACACAGTGACTGAGTGTCCTAGACTCCTAGTACAGTAAGAGTAAGTAGTAACAGTAAGTAGAACTAACTAATTACAATAATCAATCAGCGATCAGAAGGAAATGGAGTGTGGGTGTGTGTACACTCAGACAGTGAGTGCACGCACGCAGGAGCTAGTAGCCTATGAACACAGTGACTGAGTGTCCTAGACTCCTAGTACAGTAAGAGTAAGTAGTAACAGTAAGTAGAACTAACTAATTACAATAATCAATCAGCGATCAGAAGGAAATAGAGTGTGTGTTGTGTGTGTACACTCAGACAGTGAGTGCACGCACGCAGGAGCTAGTAGCCTATGAACAGTGACTGAGTGTCCTAGACTCCTAGTACAGCAAGAGTAATTAGTAACAGTAAGTAGAACTAACTAATTACAATAATCAATCAGCGATCAGAAGGAAATAGAGTGTGTGTTGTGTGTGTACACTCAGACAGTGAGTGCACGCACGCAGGAGCTAGTAGCCTATGAACACAGTGACTGAGTGTCCTAGACTCCTAGTACAGTAAGAGTAAGTAGTAACAGTAAGTAGAACTAACTAATTACAATAATCAATCAGCGATCAGAAGGAAATGGAGTGTGGGTGTGTGTACACTCAGACAGTGAGTGCACGCACGCAGGAGCTAGTAGCCTATGAACACAGTGACTGAGTGTCCTAGACTCCTAGTACAGTAAGAGTAAGTAGTAACAGTAAGTAGAACTAACTAATTACAATAATCAATCAGCGATCAGAAGGAAATAGAGTGTGGGTGGTGTGTGTACACTCAGACAGTGAGTGCACGCACGCAGGAGCTAGTAGCCTATGGACAGTGACTGAGTGTCCTAGACTCCTAGTACAGTAAGAGTAAGTAGTAACAGTAAGTACAACTAACTAATTACGATAATCAATCAGCGATCAGAAGGAAATGGAGTGTGGGTGTGTGTACACTCAGACAGTGAGTGCACGCACGCAGGAGCTAGTAGCCTATGAACACAGTGACTGAGTGTCCTAGACTCCTAGTACAGTAAGAGTAAGTAGTAACAGTAAGTAGAACTAACTAATTACAATAATCAATCAGCGATCAGAAGGAAATAGAGTGTGTGTTGTGTGTGTACACTCAGACAGTGAGTGCACGCACGCAGGAGCTAGTAGCCTATGAACAGTGACTGAGTGTCCTAGACTCCTAGTACAGCAAGAGTAATTAGTAACAGTAAGTAGAACTAACTAATTACAATAATCAATCAGCGATCAGAAGGAAATAGAGTGTGTGTTGTGTGTGTACACTCAGACAGTGAGTGCACGCACGCAGGAGCTAGTAGCCTATGAACACAGTGACTGAGTGTCCTAGACTCCTAGTACAGTAAGAGTAAGTAGTAACAGTAAGTAAGTAGAACTAACTAATTACGATAATCAATCAGCGATCAGAAGGAAATAGAGTGTGTGTTGTGTGTGTACACTCAGACAGTGAGTGCACGCACGCACGCAGGAGCTAGTAGCCTATGGACAGTGACTGAGTGTCCTAGACTCCTAGTACAGTAAGAGTAAGTAGTAACAGTAAGTACAACTAACTAATTACGATAATCAATCAGCGATCAGAAGGAAATAGAGTGTGTGTTGTGTGTGTACACTCAGACAGTGAGTGCAGTGCGCACACGCAGGAGCTAGTAGCCTATATGAACAGTGACAGTGAGTGTCCCTACGGGTACAGTAAGAGTAAGTAGTAAGTAAGTACAACTAACTAACAATAATCTATCAGTAATCAGAAGGAAATAGAGTGTGTGTACACACAGACAGTGAGTGAGTGCACACACGCAGGAGCTAGCTAGTAGCCTATAAACAGTGACAGTCAGTGAGTGTCCTACTCCTAGTACAGTATAACTACAATACTATTAGTAAAGGACAGCAGAAATACTGGTATAGATGAGAGAAATAAACAGAGGACAGCTGCCCACAGAGGCAAGGTCCCCCTGAGGCCTAAACCTGTAAGCATGCAGCAGCTGCCTGTCTCTAATGTAACACACAAGCTACTAACTAAAATACAATGTCTAAATAACTAACAACAATATAGGTGTGTATAGGAGGTGTATGTGAGCAAAAACGCTAGGTAAATGACCACAATAGAGCTCTTGCTAAGCCAAAGCACAAAGGAGCAACTCTCTCTCTGTACAAGTCTCAGGCAAGCACGGAGAAACGTAACATGGCGGCCGCTATTTATAGGGTAGGGGCTGGCCAGGGTCCCCCTCTGTGATTGGCTGCCGTCAGAGGGCCTGGGAGCCCTCTGATTGGCTCTAAGGACATCAATCTGGGCTATGACGCTATTCGAGCTCGGTACCGAGCTCGAATAGCGCCGGGTTGCTCGAATAGCTCGAATAGTGAATGGGCTATTCGAGTGTACTCGGATAGCCCATTCGAATAGCTCCAGCTATTCGGAGCTCGAATACCGAGCTCGAATAGCTGAAAAAGAGCTCGAATATTCGAGCTACTCGAATATTCGAGCTCTGCTGAGCACCACTGCGGTATATAGCACGTGGGGCGCATGTGACGTCATTTGGGCTGGGGCTGCAGTGAAACCAGGCCTCTAGTTTGTGGTTTCCCTCCAGGCCAAAAGGTCCCAGTCCTCCCCTGGTTGACAGGATGTAGTTGTATCCTCCCTGGCAATCACACCAACAGATGTGCTAAGCTGAAAGAAAATGCAACCCTTCAGTTTCATAAATCAGCTGCACTGCATACTAAAATGTGAAATGGGTTACACAGAGGTCATAACATAAGCAGAGTAAATGCATTATCTATATCAGCATCGAGATAATATGAACCTATTTTGCAAGTTGCATTAACTCTTTGCACTCCACCATGTTATAGCTGACAATAATCACTACACATAAACAGGGGCATGAACTGTCTGCTCACTTCTGTTGAAATGCAGAAACCGAAGAAACCAAATATACATAATATGAGATGAAAAGCTAAAATCTACAGTGAGGCCCTGTTCACAATGGTCAGTTGCATTGTAGAATAATTCAGCATGTTAAGTCACTGCCCACTCAAATTCTATGGGCTTGTTCACAGTTGTGGATCACGTTATTCTAACTCGCTGCATTTAGGCTTTGTATTAACCACTTGAGGACCGTGGGCTTTACCCCCCTTAAGGACCGGCCACTTTTTTTCCATTCAGACCACTGCAGCTTTCACGGTTTATTGCTCGCTCATACAACCTACCACCTAAATGAATTTTGGCTCCTTTTCTTGTCACTAATAAAGCTTTCTTTTGGTGCTATTTGATTGCTCCTGCGATTTTTACTTTTTATTATATTCATCAAAAAAGACATGAATTTTGGCAAAAAAATGATTTATTTAACTTTCTGTGCTGACATTTTTCAAATAAAGTAAAATTTCTGTATACATGCAGCGCGAAAAATGTGGACAAACATGTTTTTGATAAAAAAAAAACCCATTCAGTGTATATTTATTGGTTTGGGTAAAAGTTATAGCGTTTTCAAACTATGGTGCAAAAAGTGAATTTTCCCATTTTCAAGCATCTATGACTTTTCTGACCACCTGTCATGTTTCATGAGGGGCTAGAATTCCAGGATAGCATAAATACCCCCCAAATGACCCCATTTTGGAAAAAAGACATCCCAAAGTATTCACTGAGAGGCATAGTGAGTTCATAGAAGATATTATTTTTTGTCACAAGTAAGCGGAAAATGACACTTTGTGCCAAAAAAAAAAAAAAAAAAAAGTTTCCATTTCTTCTAACTTGCGACAAAAAAAAATGAAATCTGTCACGGACTCATCATGCCCCTCTATGAATACCTTGAAGTGTCTACTTTCCAAAATGGGGTCATTTGTGGGGTGTGTTTACTGTCCTCGCATTTTGGGGGCTGCTAATTTGTAAGCACCCCTGTAAAGCCTAAAGGTGCTCATTGGACTTTGGGCCCCTTAGCGCAGTTAGGCTGCAAAAAAGTGCCACACATGTGGTATTGCCGTACTCGGGAGAAGTAGTATAATGTGTTTTGGGGTGTATTTTTACACATACTGATGCTGGGTGGGAGAAATATCTCTGTAAATGACAATTTTTTAATTTTTTTTACACACAATTGTCCATTTACAGAGATCTTTCTCCCACTCAGCATGGGTATGTGTAAAAATACACCCCAAAACACATTATACTACTTCTCCCGAGTACGGCAATACCACATGTGTGGCACTTTTTTGCACCCTAACTGCGCTAAGGGACCCAAAGTCCAATGAGTACCTTTAGGATTTCACAGGTCATTTTGAGAAATTTCGTTTCAAGACTACTCCTCACGGTTTAGGGCCCCTAAAATGCCAGGGCAGTATAGGAACCCCACAAATGACCCCATTTTAGAAAGAAGACACCCCAAGGTATTCTGTTAGAAGTACGGTGAGTTCATAGAAGATTTAATTTTTTGTCACAAGTTAGCGGAAAATGACACTTTGTGAAAAAAAACCTATAAAAATCAATTTCCGCTAACTTGTGACAAAAAATAAAATCTTCTATGAACTCACCATACTTCTAACGGAATACCTTAGGGTGTCTTCTTTCTAAAATGGGGTCATTTGTGGGGTTCCTATACTGCCCTGGCATTTTAGGGGCCCTAAACCGTGAGGAGTAGTCTTGAAACGAAATTTCTCAAAATGACCTGTGAAATCCTAAAGGTACTCATTGGACTTTGGGCCCCTTAGCGCAGTTAGGGTGCAAAAAAGTGCCACACATGTGGTATTTCCGTACTCAGGAGAAGTAGTACAATGTGTTTTGGGGTGTATTTTTACACATACCCATGCTGGGTGGGAGAAATAACTCTGTAAATGGACAATTGTGTGTAAAAAAATCAAAAGATTGTCATTTACAGAGGTATTTCTCCCACCCAGCATGGGTATGTGTAAAAATACACCCCAAAACACATTACACTACTTCTCCCGAGTACGGCGATACCACATGATTGGCACTTTTTTGCAGCCTAACTGCGCTAAGGGGCCCAAAGTCCAATGAGTACCTTTAGGATTTCACAGGTCATTTTTGTTTCAAGACTACTCCTCACGGTTTAGGGTCCCTAAAATGCCAGGGCAGTATAGGAACCCCACTAATGACCCCATTTTAGAAAGAAGACACCCCAAGGTATTCCGTTAGGAGTATGGTGAGTTCATAGAAGTTTTTATTTTTTTGTCACAAGTTAGCGGAAATTGATTTTAATAGTTTTTTTTCACAATGTGTCATTTTCCGCTAACTTGTGACAAAAAATAAAATCTTCTATGAACTCACCATACTCCTAACGGAATACGTTTGGGTGTCTTCTTTCTAGAATGGGGTCATTTGTGGGGTTCCTATACTGCCCTGGCATTTTAGGGGCCCTAAACCGTGAGGAGTAGTCTTGAAACCAAATGTCGCAAAATGACCTGTGAAATCCTGAAGGTACTCATTGGACTTTGGGCCCCTTAGCGTACTTAGGGTGTAAAAAAAATGCCAATCATGTGGTACCGCCGTACTCAGGAGAAGTAGTATAATGTGTTTTGGGGTGTACTTTTACACATACCCATGCTAGGTGGGAGAAATATCTCTGTAAATGACAATTGTTTGATTTTTTTTACACACAATTGTCCATTTACAGAGAGATTTCTCCCACCCAGCATGGGTATGTGTAAAAATACACCCCAAAACACATTATACTACTTCTCCTGAGTATGGCGATACCACATGTGTGACACTTTTTTGCAGCCTAGGTGCGCTAAGGGGCCCAACGTCCTAATCACAGGTCATTTTGAGGCATTTGTTTTCTAGACTACTCCTCACGGTTTAGGGCCCCTAAAATGCCAGGGCAGTATAGGAACCCAACAAGTGACCCCATTTTAGAAAGAAGACACCCCAAGGTATTCCGTTAGGTGTATGGCAAGTTCATAGAAGATTTTATTTTTTTGTCACAAGTTAGTGAAAAATGACACTTTGTGAAAAAAAACAAAAATCAATTTACGCTAACTTTTGACAAAAAATAAAATCTTCTATGAACTCGTCATACACCTAACAGAATACATCGGGGTGTCTTTTTTCTAAAATGGGGTCAGTTTGTGGGGTTCCTATAACGCCCTGGCATTTTACGGGCCCAAAACCATGAGTAGTCTGGAAACCAAATGTCTCAAAATGACTGTTCAGGGGTATAAGCATCTGAAAATTTTGATGACAGGTGGTCTATGAGGGGGCGAATTTTGTGGAACCGGTCATAAGCAGGGTGGCCTTTTAGATGACAGGTTGTATTGGGCCTGATCTAATGGATAGGAGTGCTAGGGGGTGACAGGAGGTGATTGATGGGTGTCTCAGGGGGTGGTTAGAGGGGAAAATAGATGCAATCAATGCACTGGGGAGGTGATCGGAAGGGGGTCTGAGGGGGATCTGAGGGTTTGGCCGAGTGATCAGGAGCCCACACGGGGCAAATTAGGGCCTGATCTGATGGGTAGGTGTGCTAGGGTGTGACAGGAGGTGATTGATGGGTGTCGCAAGGTGTGATTAGAGGGGGGAATAGATACAAGCAATGCACTGGTGAGGTGATCAGGGCTGGGGTCTGAGGGCGTTCTGAGGGTGTGGGTGGGTGATTGAGTGCCCTAGGGGCAGATAGGGGTCTAATCTGATGGGTAGCAGTGACAGGGGGTGATTGATGGGTAATTAGTGGGTGTTTGGAGGAGAGAACAGATGTAAACACTGCACTTGGGAGGTGATCTGATGTCGGATCTGCGGGCGATCTATTGGTGAGGGTGGGTGATCAGATTGCCCGCAAGGGGCTGGTTAGGGGCTTATTGATGGGTGGCAGTGACAGGGTGTGATTGATGGGTGGCAGTGACAAGGAGTGATTGATGGGTGATCAGTGGGTTATTACAGGGAAGGACAGATGTAAATAATGCCCTGGCAAATTGATAAGGGGGGGTCTGAGGGCAATCTGAGCGTGTAGGCGGGTGATTGGTTGCCCGCAAGGGACAGATTAGGGTCTGATTTGATGGGTAACAGTGACAGGTGGTGATAGGGGGTGATTGATGGGTAATTAGTGGGTGTTTAGAGGAGACAATAGATGTAAACACTGCGCTTGGGTGGTGATCTGATGTCGGATCTGCGGGCGATCTATTGGTGTGGGTGGGTGATCAGATTGCTCGCAAGGGGCAGGTTAGGGGCTGATTGATGGGTGGCAGTGACAGGGGGTGATTGATGGGTGGCAGTGACAGGGGGTGATTGATGGGTGATTGACAGGTGATTGACAGGTGATCAGTGGGTTATTACAGGGAAGCACAGATGTAAATATTGCACTGGCTAATTGATAAGGGGGGGGGGGGTCTGAGGGAAATCTTAGCATGTAGGCGGGTGATTGGGTGCCCACGAGGGGCAGATTAGGGTCTGATCTGATGGGTAACAGTGACACATGGTGATAGGGGGTGATTGGTGGGTGATTGATGGGTAATTAGTGGGTGTTTAGAGGAGAGAATAGATGTAAACACTGCGCTTGGGTGGTGATCTGATGTCGGATCTGCGGGCGATCTATTGGTGTGGGTGGGTGATCAGATTGCCCGCAAGGGGCAGGTTAGGGGCTGATTGATGGGTGGCAGTGACAGGGGGTGATTGATGGGTGGCAGTGACAGGGGGTAATTGATGGGTGATTGACAGGTGATCAGTGGGTTATTACAGGGAAGGACAGATGGAAATAATGCCCTGGCGAATTGATAAGGGGGGGGGTCTGAGGGCAATCTGAGCGTGTAGGCGGGTGATTGGGTGCCCGCAAGGGGCAGATTAGGGTCTGATCTGATGGGTAACAGTGACAGGTGGTGATAGGGGGTGATTGATGGGTGACTGATGGGTAATTAGTGGGTGTTTAGAGGAGAGAATAGATGTAAACACTGTGCTTGGGTGGTGATCTGATGTCGGATCTGCGGGCGATCTATTGGTGTGGGTGGGTGATCAGATTGCCCGCAAGGGGCAGGTTAGGGGCTGATTGATGGGTGGCAGTGACAGGGGGTGATTGATGGGTGATTGACAGGTGATTGACAGGTGATTGACAGGTGATTGACAGGTGATCAGGGGGGATAGATGCATACAGTACACAGGGGGGGTGGTGGTCTGGGGGGGGTCTGGGGAGAATCTGAGGGGTGGGGGGTGATCAGGAGGGGGCAGGGGGGGAGGGTAAAAAAATAGCGTTGATAGATAGTGACAGGGAGTGATTGATGGGTGATTAGGGGGGTGATTGGGTGCAAACAGGGGTCTGGGGGGTGGGCAGGGGGGGGGGGGTCTGAGGGGTGTTGTGGGCGATCTGGGGCAGGGGGGGGAGAAATCAGTGTGCTTGGGTGCGACATAGGGTGGCTGCAGCCTGCCCTGGTGGTCCCTCGGACACTGGGACCACCAGGGCAGGAGGCAGCCTGTATAATACACTTTGTAAAAATTACAAAGTGTATTATACACTTTGTATGCGGCGATCGTCGGGTTAACATCCCGCCGGCGCTTTCGTATGGCCGGCGGGATGTTGCGGCGGGTGAGCGGAGACAGGCGCCGGCGGAGGATCGCGTCACGGATGACGCGATCGCTCCGCCCATGCCCCTACAAGGACCGCCGCCATTTGTCAATACGGCGGTCCTTGCGGGGTGCACTTCCCGGCCGCCATTTGTCAATACGGCGGTCGGGAAGTGGTTAAAGTCTATGGCCAGTCTCCAGTGCAGTTCACAGTCATTATAAAGCTGGCCACTAATGGTCCAATTTCTAGCGAAAAATTGTTCGAGCGACCAGAAATTCTGATCGGATTGGTTGTAAATAATCTCCATTGGTGGACACAATCGATTATGAACGAGTGAAAAAAATGTCGCCCGAATGAATTTTCATCGAATGAAAATTTGGATTTTCTTGGTGGTCGTGATAGATAGGAAGCAATGATTGATTAATTGATGGTGTAGTGAACGATTTTTCGTCCGATCAGAATTTCTGATCGCTCGAACGATTTTTCGCTAGAAATTGAACCGTTAGTGGCCACCTTAATGTGTGAGTTATGCAAATGACCACTGTGAACCTAGGCTAAAACAGGAACTCTGTATTAAAACAGGGACTGTCCTACTCTGCTACAAAAATAGGGATTTAGGTTGCAATTAGCACATAAGCTCATCAACACCAACCACATATGCCTTTTCTGGTGAGTCTAAGGCCCCATTCACACTAGCAAAACACAAAATGCTAGCACTTTTGCTAGTGTTTTGCTCTGGCGATTTTTAGCGATTAAAGTGAAAAAAATCGCTAATCACACTTGGCGATTTTTCCACGATCGCGATTAGCGCTTCTATAGCACTAAACGCGATCACCGGGAAATCGCCTGAAAATGGTGCAGGATACAAATGTGCGTTTAAAAAGCGCTAGCACTTGAGCATGTTGCCGAAATCGCCGGCAAAACGCTCAGATGTGAATGGGGCCTAACTCTACTGGGCAATATACCTATGTAACTGAACAACCTACCTTGTTCGGAGTTAAAGTGGACCTATGTTGAACTGTTACTGTAATGAGACCCAGACCTGACTGTGAGGTTATCTTCTGTGGGTGCAGAGAGTGCATTATCTCAGGCAGCACAGCCATGACCTGTTTGTGTAGATACCAAACAACTCAACATTTTCTGTGAATCAATAGTTGATTGAAAATGATACACTTTGTTACTTACCATTGTACATACTTTAATCTACAGGACTCTGTGGAAATTTCAATGATAAACAGTTTGATGACTACAACACACCAGCAGGAATGGTGGTACAGGAGTTGGTTGTTTTTGCAAATTCATGGAAGAGCGCTCAACTTTGTAATAATGTTCCTGCACATATTATTCATCCATGTTCCATCAACATTCAAAAAGGTAAAGAGTTCTAGATTTGTATTTTTGTATTTTAATCCTTAAATAGAGAACATACTGAGTATATACAGTGGGTTGCAAAAGTATTCGGCCCCCTTGAAGTTTTCCACATTTTGCTTGCCCTTTCCACATTTACTGCCACAAACATGCATCAATTTTATTGGAATTCCACATGAAAGACCAATACAAAGTGGAGTACACATGAGAAGTGGAACGAAAATCATACATGATTCCAAATATTTTTTACAAATAAATAACCGCAAAGTGGGGTGTGCATAATTATTCGGCCCCCTTTGATCTGAGTGCAGTCAGTTGCCCATAGACATTGCCTGATTGTGAGAAAACGCGGAAAAGCTGCCGCGTGTGCTCAGAACAAGGCGGCTGATTCCGCGTCTAACGTGGCGGTTTGCACGCGTAGGCCTACATCTGCTAGTATGGCTGAACGCGGAGAAACCACCGCATGCCCTGATAGCGGTGCGGTTGGTTCCGCGTCCAGTGCAGCGGGTGGTACACAACACATGTCTGGTGTGGCTGGGACTGCTAGTCCACACAGGTTCAGAAGGACACGCGCGCGCGCTGAGAGGCAGAACTTTTATGACAGCCAGAAGGGAGTCAGCTGACCAAGCCGGTCAGCTGACGATTCTACCAGTTCCCATTGGTCCAGCACTTAGGGGAGGCGCTGGAGAGCGCTGTGCTATATATACTGGGTGCTGGTCATTCACAGGTTGTCTGCCGTTGCGATCACTACGTGGAAGCACTCAGACCTTTTTGTCAGAATCTGTGTTACTATTTTGTTATGCTTCAGACTAGTTCCAGGGTGTTGATGATCACGGACCTCACACCCAAGATTAGGGACTTGTGTTACCATTCTGTTATACTTCAGACTAGTTCCAGGGTATTGATGATCACGGACCTCACACCCAAGATTAGGGACTTGTGCTACCATTCTGTTATACTTCAGACTAGTTCCAGGGTGTTGATGATCACGGACCTCACACCCAAGATTAGGGACTTGTGTTACCATTCTGTTATACTTCAGACTAGTTCCAGGGTGTTGATGATCACGGAGCTCACACCCAAGACTAGGCATTGTTATTATCTGTTATGACTTTCTGCTTTCCTGACCTCTCTTCTGATCACTGATTCGGTACTTTGCTATATCTGATACTCTGTTGCCAATCCCTGCGTGCCTTAGGATTACCAAATCAGCCTTCTGTCTTTGTACTTTATATGTCCGTGTGTTGCCTACCTGGCTTGCCCGACCTCGAGAGCTATCTCCCCTGTTAAGAGATAGTTCACAGATCAGTCAGTGACATCCTCCTATTGGTGTCACTCACGCTCTGGTCCTTCCTACTCCCAACCTGACTCCTCCCTTCGGGAGATTCTCAGGTTACTGTTAGGTTCTTGTTCTCTAGTGCAGTATTCCTTACTGCCTTTGTACCTGTTCTCCAGGTATTGTCCTCAAAGTATTACTGTTGCACCAAACACTCATATCACTCAGGTGTCCAGAGGTTAGTAATATATCTGTATTTTTGGTGATACTGCAGATCACCAATAATCAGATCCTCTCTCTGTTACACCAATCGTTACACTGATGAGTGCTAATGACTAAATAGAGTGCACCTGTGTGTAATCTAATGTCAGTACAAATACAGCTGCTCTGTGAGGACCTCAGAGGTTGTCTAAGAGAATATTGGGAGCAACAACACCGTGAAGTCCAAAGAACACACAAGACAGGTCAGGGATCAAGTTATTGAGAAATTTAAAGCAGGCTTAGGCTACAAAAAGATTTTGAAAGCCTTGAACATCCCACGGAGCACTGTTCAAGCGATCATTCAGAAATGGAAGGTGTATGGCACAACTGTAAACCTACCAAAACAAGGCCATCCACCTAAACTCACAGGCCGAACAAGGAGAGCGCTGATCAGAAATGCAGTCAAGAGGCCCATGGTGACTCTGGACCAGCTGCAGAGATCTACAGCTCAGGTGGGAGACTCTGTCCATAGGACAACTATTAGTCATGCACTGTACAAAGTTGGCCTTTATGGAAGAGTGACAAGAAGAAAGGCATTGTTAACAGAAAGCATAAGAAGTCCCATTTGCAGTTTGCCACAAGCCATGTGGGGGGGGGGACACAGCAACCATGTGGAAGAAGGTGCTCTGGTCAGATGAGACCAAAATTGAACTTATTTGCCAAAATGCAAAACGCTATGTGTGGCAGAAAACTAACACTGCACATCACTCTGAACACACCATCCCCACTGTCAAATATTGTGGTGGCAGCATCATACTCGGGGGGGGGGGGGGGGGGGGTGGTGAATCTCTTCAGCAGGGACAGGGAATCTGGTCAGAGTTGATGAGAAGATGGATGGAGCCAAATACAGGGCAAACTTGGAAGAAAACCTCTTGAAGACTGCAAAAGACTTGAGACTGGGGTGGAGGTTCACCTAATGTCCGTGACAGTAATGTGACAAAATGTGGAAAACTTCAAGGGGGCCGAAGACTTTTGCAACCCACTGTATATATATATATATATATATATATATATATATACTGTATATATATACTGTATATATATACTGTATATATATACTGTATATATATATATATATATATATATATATATATATATATATATATATATATATATATATATATATACACACAGCCTCGGAAGACTGATAAAATCTTAGTTTCCATAATTTCCTTATTTCAGTATACTTCAATTATTGTCAGTATATTTCATATTATTGTGCAGATGTTTACAGTGTGTTTTTGTGTGCTTCAAAATAACACCTGTATTGCAATGTGCAATCTGTTTTGTGTGTGTGAGCTTTATGTACAGTATATGATCTGACTTTAGACATCACTCTTTGTATAAACCCTACGGAATGGTTGACAACCCATCACACTGTGGTTTCCTTGTTTGATATGTTTTTGTACATAGTGTCACAATACATTTCATTTCATTTTTATTTTATTTTTTTGTAAACAGCCTGAAGGTGTTTATGTAGCTTTTATGCTTGTTGTTGGACCAATAGGATGCTTGGCAGTAAATTCAAATACTGAATTGCCATTTATGATGGCTACGTTTCCACTTGTGCTGATGCGAGTTTGCATCCAAATCTCCCAGCTGTGCCAATACACAGTTAGAAAGATCTGGATGCGTTGTCAGGGATAATGCTGCCGGCACTATTTTTTCCCTCACACATGAATTCAGAAGCAGTCTACTGAATTCAATAGACTGCAATTCTGCTAGTGAATTACTGTGGGGAAAACACGGTGACTCACAGTGAAATATAGGCATTAGTGTCTGACTATAACAACCATTTTGGTAAGTATACTGTACATTTGTTAACACATAAGCCATTCATTTGTAAAGGGATCAATAATTTTGTGTCTCACAAGTTAGGCTTACTTACTATAGGAGAAAAAAACTTCTCAAATCCCGGTGGTAATATGCACTCTACACTTCAGTACATCATGCCTTTTTCTGGAATGGAAATAGGAAGAGGCAGCAGCAGCAGCAGCTAGCATGAGGTGATAGGACAAATTGGTAACTTAAGGCATTTAGCAACATCAATGTGTTACGGGGCTGTGTGCTTTCACTCCTCGCCCATTCTCAACACATTTCTAGGACCTGCATTTCCAGCTGTGTAATATTTCCTAAATAGGGATGGCAATGCTTAGGAGAACTCATGGAAAAGCATGTGATCAGTTTGATCAGCTGAGAGGTTTGTAAGGTTCTAATTTGCTGTGATGACTTCCTGGGTTAACGCATGATCATGACCAGCAAATCAGAGCCTTACAAATCTATCAGCTAAACAAACTGCTCACATGCTTCTCTATGAGTTCTCCAGAGCATTGCCATCCCTATTCCTAAATATGTCCCCTCTCATCCCTGAAACCCCCACACATTCGCTACATGTTCATGTTATCTCTCAACATCCTTTTCCTGTATTCCTGTAACTAGACTCTCTATACAGTCCATCTTGAATAGGACAACCAGACTTATATGTTCTTCTCACCACTCCTAATCTGCTGCTCCTTTCTACACAGGCTCCATTTTACCCCAGAATCAAATTCAATCTACCATGCTTTGCATTTAAATAACTCCGCTGCTCCTGTCCCTCTTACTGATCTTGTAAACAAAACCAGCCCTAACTGCCCTCTCTGCTTCTCCAAAGAGTTTTGAAAGACTTCCTCACTAATAACCTATTTCCAATCATGGCAACAAGACTTCTCCAGCACTGCTCCCAAATCCTTGAAGTGCTCTCCTTTACCCCATTAGGTTTGCTCCTACTTATAAGTTTTTTATTTTTTTTAAAAAGCCCTTTGAAAAAGCCCTTAAAATCCACCCATTCAAAGTTTCCTTCCCAACTTTCTCTCTTTCCTTACCATCTTCAGTTACCTGCAGCTCCATTTTCCCTTCCTATTGTACACTATGTTCTCTACCTCCTAGATGGCAAGTCCAATCAACTAGTGTTGCATAGCTGCTAATTTTGCTGCTGATGTCAAACAGACCAATGGACAAAGACCCTTTTCATTAAAGGGACTCCGAGCAGTGCAGAAACTATGGAAAGATGCATACCATTTTGAAGCTCTCTTTCTCCCTCTTTCTCCTCTTTCCAACGATATATAAACTGCCGCCCTACGCCTTTTAGTTTTCGCTATTTTTTATTGCCGCGATTTCGATCGCAAAAATAGCGAAAGCTAAAAGGCGTAGGACGGCAGTTTATATATTGTTGGAAAGAGGAAAAAGAGAGATTCAAAATGGTATGCATCTTTCCATAGTTTCCGCACTGCTCGGAGTCCCCTTAATGTGTGTCCAGTGCTATTGCATAGTATATTGTTCCCAGCCACCTCTCTCCACAACCAAGAACATGTCTGTCCCTGTTACTGCAGCACATTATCAGTAGCAGGTAGTGGTGCTCAAATACCCCTTTTTAAAATTCGAGTTTGGTCGAATTCGAATAGTAAATTATTCGAGGTCAGTCGAATATTCGAGTCGAATAATTTTTACTATTCGATTCGACCTCGGACTTCGAGCTCACTATTCGAGTCGGTATTCGAGCTCACTATTCGAGCTGACTATTCGAATTGGCCTTAAATAGCTTCCAACACTTGTTTTGAGGGTGAATGATGCAAGAAACATCTTTTTTTCCAAGTAACAACAGCAAGTGATTATGTGGGGATGTTCCTTTAAAAAAAAATGTGGAAAGAGAAGTTGTGTCCTTAATTTTGTTCAGTAGTGTTACTGTATATACTTGTTCTTCTTCTTCTTTATCTTTCTTCTTCTTCTTCTAGATCTTCTTCTTCTATATCTTCTTCTTCTTCTTCTATATTGTCTTCTTCTTCTTCTTCTTCTTCTTCTTCATCATCTTCTTCTTCTTCTTCATCATCTTCTTCTTCTTCTTCTTCATCATCTTCTTCTTCTTCTTCATCATCTTCTTCTTCATCTTCTTCATCTTCTTCTTCTTCTTCATCTTCATCTTCTTCATCTTCTTCTTCTTCATCTTCTTCTTCTTCTTCATCTTCTTCTTCTTCATCTTCTTCTTCTTCTTCTTCATCTTCTTCTTCTTCTTCATCTTCTTCTTCTTCTTCTTCTTCATCTTCTTCTTCTTCTTCTTCATCTTCTTCTTCTTCTTCTTCATCTTCTTCATCATCTTCTTCATCTTCTTCTTCTTCTTCTTCATCTTCTTCTTCTTCATCTTCTTCTTCTTCATCTTCTTCATCTTCTTCATCTTCTTCTTCTTTTTCATCTTCTTCTTCATCATCTTCTTCATCTTCTTCTTCATCTTCTTTTTCAATATCGTCTTCTTCTTCTTCACGTATTTCTCTTTTCAATTTTTTTTTTAAAGAAATGCAGCTATTTTTGAGCGTAACAAATAGCTGGTGGGCGCACGCATGTTGGAAGCGCCATTGTATGTGCTCCCTGGCAGTGGAAACACAAAGACAGCAGGAGGTAAATTCAGCAGCAGGAGGAGGAGGAGGAGTGTGTGGCAGCAGGCAGTCAATGAGGCAGGCAGCTCGCCGTGACATAATAGCCCTGGTACCTAGCGGTGATACCAGGGCTGTAAATAAACACAACAGGAGGTCCCAGACAGCGGTCGTGCAGCCCACATTGTGTCCAATACACAACTGGGACAACACAGTTTTCAACCCGGGCACCTCAGAAAAATTAAACCTTTTTTTTTTTTTTTAATGGTTTGTTTGGTTTTGGTTTTGCAACCAATATAGCTATTGTTTGACGTAATAGCTGGTGGCAGAGTGGCAGCAGAAGGTAATTCTGTGTACCCTGGCAGTGGGAAACACAGACAGACAGCAACAGCAGCAGGAGGAATGGAGGAGTAATGTGAGCAGCTATTGTTTGACGTAATAGCTGGTGGCAGAGTGGCAGCAGAAGGTAAATCATCTGTGTAGTGTACCCTGGCAGTGGGAAACACAGACAGACAGCAGCAGCAGCAGCAGGAGGAGGTATGGAGGAGTAGTGTGAGTGTGGCAGCAGGTAGGCAGCGTGACATAATAGCCCTGGTACCTAGCGGTGATACCAGGGCTGTAAATAAACACAACAGGAGGTCCCAGACAGCGGTCGTGCAGCCCACATTGTGTCCAATACACAACTGGGACAACACAGTTTTCAACCCGGGCACCTCAGAAAAATTAAACCTTTTTTTTTTTTTTTATGGTTTTTTGGTTTTTGGTTTTACAACCAATATAGCTATTGTTTGACGTAATAGCTGGTGGCAGAGTGGCAGCAGAAGAAGGTAATTCTGTGTACCCTGGCAGTGGGAAACACAGACAGACAGCAGCAGCAGGAGGAGGAATGGAGGAGTAGGCGAGCAGCTATTGTTTGACGTAATAGCTGGTGGCAGAGTGGCAGCAGAAGGTAAATCATCTGTGTACCCTGGCAGTGGGAAACACAGACAGACAGCAGCAGCAGCAGCAGGAGGAGGTATGGAGGAGCAGTGTGAGTGTGGCAGCAGGTAGGCAGTGTGACATAATAGCCCTGGTACCTAGCGGTGATACCAGGGCTGTAAATAAACACAACAGGAGGTCCCAGACAGCGGTCGTGCAGCCCACATTGTGTCCAATACACAACTGGGACAACACAGTTTTCAACCCGGGCACCTCAGAAAAATTAAACCTTTTTTTTTTTTTTTTTATGGTTTTTTGGTTTTTGGTTTTACAACCAATATAGCTATTGTTTGACGTAATAGCTGGTGGCAGAGTGGCAGCAGAAGAAGGTAATTCTGTGTACCCTGGCAGTGGGAAACACAGACAGACAGCAGCAGCAGGAGGAGGAATGGAGGAGTAGGCGAGCAGCTATTGTTTGACGTAATAGCTGGTGGCAGAGTGGCAGCAGAAGGTAAATCATCTGTGTACCCTGGCAGTGGGAAACACAGACAGACAGCAGCAGCAGCAGCAGGAGGAGGTATGGAGGAGCAGTGTGAGTGTGGCAGCAGGTAGGCAGCGTGACATAATAGCCCTGGTACCTAGCGGTGATACCAGGGCTGTAAATAAACACAACAGGAGGTCCAAGACAGCGGTCGTGCAGCCCACATTGTGTCCAATACACAACTGGGACAACACAGTTTTCAACCCGGGCACCTCAGAAAAATTAAACCTTTTTTTTTTTTAATGGTTTGTTTGGTTTTGGTTTTGCAACCAATATAGCTATTGTTTGACGTAATAGCTGGTGGCAGAGTGGCAGCAGAAGAAGGTAATTCTGTGTACCCTGGCAGTGGGAAACACAGACAGACAGCAGAAGGGCAGTACACAGCAGCCCACTGTAGGTGTAAAATGTGTGGCTGCAGGCGACGTAATAGTCAAAGTGAACCAGGCTGGCTTAGTGAGCAGGAGCCAGGAGGTGGTAAAGGGTGGTAAGGCACATTAACGATGGTTCCGGCAGCCAGTTCATGTCCCCCTCTCGCCGACAACAGGGGCCAGGAACTCGCCTTCCACCCACGCCTGGTTCATCTTGAGAAACGTCAGTCTGTCCACAGACTTGTGAGACAGACGTGAGCGTTTCTCGTGACCACGCCACCAGCTGCACTGAAGCAGCGCTCGGACAGCACGCTGGAAGGGGGGCAGGACAGCACTTCCAGGGCGTACTGCGCCAGCTCGCTCCAGATCTCCATGCGCTTGACCCAATACTCCATGGGATCAACAGGGGCATCGCTGTCAAGCCCGCTGTACGACCCCATGTAGTCAGCCACCATGCGGGTCAGGCGCTGGCTGTGACCGGAGGAGGATGCTGCTGCATGCATCTCCTCTCTAGTCACTGCTGCCGGAGCCTCTACAGTCCTGTAGAGCTCGTGGCTGAGAGACAGCAGGTCTGTGGGGCGCTTGCTGCTGCTGGATGCAGGCACCTGCTGCTGCCTCTGTGCTGGCTGCTGGACAGTGGGGGTGGAAGGCTGGGGGAAGGCTTCCTCCAAGCGCTCAACAAGGGCCTGCTGCAAGCTCCTTATTTGTTGCGCTGGGTCTCCTCCTGCAGGCGGCAGGAACTGGCTCAACTTCCCCTTGAGGCGTGGGTCCAACATCATGCTGATCCAGATGTCCTCCCTCTGCTTCATCTGGATCACCCTGGGGTCCCTGCGCAGGCACGTCAGCATGTGCGCTGCCATTGGGAAGAGGCGGGCCACGTCTGCTGGCACATCGACGTCAGTGCTGTCCTCATCCTCCTCCTCTGCCGCCTCATCCTCTCTCCACCTCCGCACCAACTCAGCTGCGCTGTGCTGATCCCCCTCATCAGCAGCCAGGTCAGGGACCTCCACCAAGTCCTCCTCCTCCTCCCCCTCAGAGGTGGACTGCGCAGCTGGTTGCCGCTCCTGCTGGTCCAAGGCTGCCGCTCCCTGTTCCAGCAAAGCATCGAGGGCCCTGTTCAGCAGAGAAACCAGGGGCACCCACTCGCAGACCATAGCATGGTCCCTGCTCACCATGTTTGTGGCCTGCAGGAAGGGAGCCAGCACAAAGCACACCTGCTGCATGTGCCTCCAGTCATCATCGGGGACGATGGACGGGATGTTGCTGGTCTTGTCCCTTCTCTGAGCTGCGGAAACAGTGGCCAGGGCAAGGTACTGGTTGACAGCGTGCCTCTGTTCAACCAGACGCTCCAACATCGCCAGGGTGGAGTTCCAGCGAGTCGGAACGTCAAGGATCAGCCGATGGCGTGGCAGATCCAGCTCCTTTTGCACGTCTTCCAGGCTCGCACAGGCTGCAGCCGAGCGCCGGAAGTGACGCACAACATTCCTTGCCGTTTCCAGCAGTTCGCCCATCCCCTGGTAGGTGCGCAGGAACTTCTGCACCACCAGGTTCAGCACGTGGGCAAGACAGGGGATGTGGGTCAGGTTTCCCCTGTCTATTGCGGCAACCAGATTGGCCCCATTGTCGGCCACCACCTCTCCGACTCTGAGGCCTCTGGGGGTCAGCCAAATCCTCTCCTGCTCCTGGAGTTTGGCCAACACATGGGTTGCCGTCAGCTTGGTCTTCCCAAGGCTGACCAAGTGCAGCAGCGCTTGGCAGTGGCGGGCCTTCACGCTGCTGCTGAGGCGGGGGGTTTGGCCAGGTGTGCCGGAGGATGGCAGAGGATCGGAGGAACCTGCTGCAGTTCCCCTGACCCTGCGGGGTGGCACCACCCACTGTGTTGCTGCTGCTGCTGTGCCCGCTGCTGCTCTCCCATCCTTACCCCCTTCCACCAAGCTGACCCAGTGGACAGTGAAGGACAGGTAGCGGCCTGTCCCGAAGCGGCTGCTCCAGGAGTCAATGGTGACGTGGACCCTTTCACCAACGGCGTGCTCCAGCCCTCGCTCCACATTGGCCATCACAAAGCGGTGCAGTGCAGGAATGGCCTTGCGGGCAAAGAAGTGTCTGCTGGGGAGCTGCCAGTCTGGGGCTGCGCAAGCAAGCAGCGCACGAATGTCGCTCCCCTCCTGCACGAGCGTGTACGGCAGGAGTTGGGAGCACATGGCCCGTGCCAGCAAGCCGTTCAGCTGCCGCACGCGACGGCTGCTGGGAGGCAGAGCCCTAACCACCCCCTGGAAGGACTCGCTCAAAAGGCTCTGGCGTGGCCTTTTGCTGACACGGGAATCAGCAGAAACAGCAGAGGAGGCCACTGAGGACTGGCTGCCAGAACAGGCCTCAGTGTCGGCGGCAGGAGTTGCAGAGGGGGGAGGAGCAGTGCGTTTCCGCACTCCTGCTGGTGCTGCTGGAGGAGCAGGAGGGCGGGTGGCTGCTGTTGCTGCTGCTGCTGCTGAAGGCTGTGCAGTGATGGGTGTGGTGCCACTGCCGGCACCAGATGCCTTCAGCCTCTGGAACTCCTCATGCTGGTGGAAATGTTTAGCCGCAAGGTGGTTGATGAGCGAGCTGGTGCTGAACTTTAAGGGGTCTGCACCTCTGCTCAACTTCCGCTGACAGTGGTTGCAAGTGGCGTACTTGCTGTACACAGTGGGCATGGTGAAAAACCGCCAGATTGGTGACAGAAACATCCCCCTACGGCATGGAAGCGCTGCTGCCTGTCTCCCTGTGGTGGTTGGGGGGGGGGGCTTGGGTGCGGCTGGTGGTGGTACTGGCTGATGCTGCTGCTGCTGCTGCTGAGCCTGAGACACCAGCAGGCTGTGGGACGCTGCCAATGCTTGCAATGATGCGCCTCCTTGCAAGGCCCACAAGCACATCCTCCTCCTCCTCCTCAGAGCTGCTGAGGACGACATCCCCTGGAGGTGGTGGCACCCAGTCTCTGTCTGTCACCGGGTCATCATCATCATGCCCCTCCTGAAACATGTCCTGCTGGGATGATGACCCCCCAAACTCCTCTCCTGATGCATGGATGGGACGCTTGACTGTCGCCACAGTCTTGCTGTCCAATCCCTCCTCCCCCAAAGTGCCCATCAGCATCTCCTCCTCAAAATCGCCAACAACAGCAGACAATACCCTGATGGTGCCTGGGGTAAAAAGACTGCTGAGTGACAGGTCGGCGACTGATGGTGAACTGGCCTCCTCCCCAGGCCCTGCTGGGCGGCTGCTGCGAACAGGGGTGGCGGTGGTGGTGGTGGTGGTGGTGGTGAGGGTGGAGGCCTCGGATGCAGAGCTGATGGCGGGCTGCTCATCCTCCGTCATGAGTTGCACCACAGTGTCTGCATCCTTTTCCTCAATGGGACGTTTCTGACCCGGCTGGAGGAAAATGGGAGCAGGTGCTACACGCTGCTGCTGCTGTGTCTCTGCAGCGTGAGTTGCAGATGCTCCTGCTGGGCGGCGCCCAAGGCGTCCACGGCCAGTGGATATGGGAGGAATGTTAGCCACTGACGCTGCTGCTGCTGCTGCGGAACTGTGCATGGTGGCGCGCCCGCGGCCGCGGCTTGCCACAATGCTGCTCCCTCTCCTCCTGATTCCCTTGCTGCCCTTCCCCTTGCCCAAACCGCGCTGGCTGCCACTTCCAGACATCTTCAATGTTTTGGGCGTATAGACAAAAGTTTTTTAAAAGGGCGGGTGAAAAGTGGGGTACTTTAATGGAGTGGGTTGGTTGGTGAGGTGACTGAGTGAGTGTCCCCTAGTACAGTAAGTAAGTAGTAACAGTCAGGAAGTACAACTAGCAGTTACAATAATCAGTAGTAATCACAAGTAAATTTAGTGTGTGTACACTCAGACAGTGAGTGCACGCACGCAGGAGCTAGTAGCCTATGAACACAGTGACTGAGTGTCCTAGACTCCTAGTACAGTAAGAGTAAGTAGTAACAGTAAGTAGAACTAACTAATTACAATAATCAATCAGCGATCAGAAGGAAATGGAGTGTGGGTGTGTGTACACTCAGACAGTGAGTGCACGCACGCAGGAGCTAGTAGCCTATGAACACAGTGACTGAGTGTCCTAGACTCCTAGTACAGTAAGAGTAAGTAGTAACAGTAAGTAGAACTAACTAATTACAATAATCAATCAGCGATCAGAAGGAAATAGAGTGTGGGTGGTGTGTGTACACTCAGACAGTGAGTGCACGCACGCAGGAGCTAGTAGCCTATGGACAGTGACTGAGTGTCCTAGACTCCTAGTACAGTAAGAGTAAGTAGTAACAGTAAGTACAACTAACTAATTACGATAATCAATCAGCGATCAGAAGGAAATGGAGTGTGGGTGTGTGTACACTCAGACAGTGAGTGCACGCACGCAGGAGCTAGTAGCCTATGAACACAGTGACTGAGTGTCCTAGACTCCTAGTACAGTAAGAGTAAGTAGTAACAGTAAGTAGAACTAACTAATTACAATAATCAATCAGCGATCAGAAGGAAATGGAGTGTGGGTGTGTGTACACTCAGACAGTGAGTGCACGCACGCAGGAGCTAGTAGCCTATGAACACAGTGACTGAGTGTCCTAGACTCCTAGTACAGTAAGAGTAAGTAGTAACAGTAAGTAGAACTAACTAATTACAATAATCAATCAGCGATCAGAAGGAAATGGAGTGTGGGTGTGTGTACACTCAGACAGTGAGTGCACGCACGCAGGAGCTAGTAGCCTATGAACACAGTGACTGAGTGTCCTAGACTCCTAGTACAGTAAGAGTAAGTAGTAACAGTAAGTAGAACTAACTAATTACAATAATCAATCAGCGATCAGAAGGAAATGGAGTGTGGGTGTGTGTACACTCAGACAGTGAGTGCACGCACGCAGGAGCTAGTAGCCTATGAACACAGTGACTGAGTGTCCTAGACTCCTAGTACAGTAAGAGTAAGTAGTAACAGTAAGTAGAACTAACTAATTACAATAATCAATCAGCGATCAGAAGGAAATAGAGTGTGGGTGGTGTGTGTACACTCAGACAGTGAGTGCACGCACGCAGGAGCTAGTAGCCTATGGACAGTGACTGAGTGTCCTAGACTCCTAGTACAGTAAGAGTAAGTAGTAACAGTAAGTACAACTAACTAATTACGATAATCAATCAGCGATCAGAAGGAAATGGAGTGTGGGTGTGTGTACACTCAGACAGTGAGTGCACGCACGCAGGAGCTAGTAGCCTATGGACAGTGACTGAGTGTCCTAGACTCCTAGTACAGTAAGAGTAAGTAGTAACAGTAAGTACAACTAACTAATTACGATAATCAATCAGCAATCAGAAGGAAATAGAGTGTGTGTTGTGTGTGTACACTCAGACAGTGAGTGCAGTGCGCACACGCAGGAGCTAGTAGCCTATATGAACAGTGACAGTGAGTGTCCCTACGGGTACAGTAAGGGTAAGTAGTAAGTAAGTACAACTAACTAACAATAATCTATCAGTAATCAGAAGGAAATAGAGTGTGTGTACACACAGACAGTGAGTGAGTGCACACACGCAGGAGCTAGCTAGTAGCCTATAAACAGTGACAGTCAGTGAGTGTCCTACTCCTAGTACAGTATAACTACAATACTATTAGTAAAGGACAGCAGAAATACTGGTATAGATGAGAGAAATAAACAGAGGACAGCTGCCCACAGAGGCAAGGCCCCCCTGAGGCCTAAACCTGTAAGCTTGCAGCAGCTGCCTGTCTCTAATGTAACACACAAGCTACTAACTAAAATACAATGTCTAAATAACTAACAACAATATAGGTGTGTATATGAGGAGGTGTATGTGAGCAAAAACTCTAGGTAAATGACCACAATAGAGCTCTTGCTAAGCCAAAGCACAAAGGAGCAACTCTCTCTCTGTACAAGTCTCAGGCAAGCACGGAGAAACGGAACATGGCGGCCGCTATTTATAGGGTAGGGGCTGGCCAGGGTCCCCCTCTGTGATTGGCTGCCGTCAGAGGGCCTGGGAGCCCTCTGATTGGCTCTAAGGACATCAATCTGGGCTATGACGCTATTCGAGCTCGGTACCGAGCTCGAATAGCGCCGGGTTGCTCGAATAGCTCGAATAGTGAATGGGCTATTCGAGTGTACTCGGATAGCCCATTCGAATAGCTCCAGCTATTCGGAGCTCGAATACCGAGCTCGAATAGCTGAAAAAGAGCTCGAATATTCGAGCTACTCGAATATTCGAGTTCTGCTGAGCACCACTGGTAGCAGGCTAGCAGCAGGTGTATCTGATCATGGATCCATGATCTAATAAGCAGAAGCAGGGTTGGTGCAGGCTTGCAGCTGGTGCTAAATAAGGCCAGTAAAGTGTGCTCTCATTTTTTGATGCTTGCTTGTCAGAAATGCTATACCATTAACAACCTACCTCTAAACCACCTAATTTGTGACATCTCAAAACAGTGAATTTCTACTCTATACATGCCCAGCACCTCTTACCTCTTGCAGCAACAGAGAAATTATAGTGAGTACCACATTGTTTATATGAAGCAGATATTCAATGGAGCTTGGGTATATTAACCCTACAGTGTCTAATGATCCAACATGTGTATGGCATTTTAGATCCTTTTGAAGAAGCTATGATCAGGCAGCCATCACTTGACACCTTCCCTATCATCTGCTTGCTGAAACAGTAATGCCAAGAACTCAGGGTGAGAAAGATAGCGGCCAGGAAGAGAAAGAGAGTTGCCATTCTTCCAATGGCAAAACTGGTTTGGTGGTGCTGAACAATGCAGAAGGAGGAGCTTTGGTAAAGAAAGGGAAAACCAAGTGAGCTAGGCTCCCTCTCTGTCAAGTATCTTCAGCCTTTTAACTCAAATGACCATTGTCCGTGGATATGGGAAACAGCCTGAGAGAGAAAACTGTTATGCTGCATGACAAACACTTTGAATTAGTTTATTTATGTTACTTTGTTTAGCGAAGGACTTTCACATATATAACAATCACCGATCATAATAAACAGAGAAGTAGCATCTTCAAAATGGAGTCACTCCTCTCAGTTTATGTTTCGTTTTACTGTTCACGGTAGTGTCATGTAAATGTGCATACTTAAGAAACAAAAATATAACATATTATTATTTTTTTGTCTGTAACAGAGGCATACGCAACGTCCTGGTGCTCCAAGTTAAATTCCAGACACGAGCCTTTCTCAGATTGTCATTCTGTGGTTAGTCCAGGACCTTACTATGAGGTATTGTTTATTAATCAATCTTGATTTAATGTATAAATAAATATGCAGTAGTGCTTGAAAGTTTGAGAACACTCCACATTTCCAATATTGTTTATGAATGTGATCTAGACCAGGGATTCTTAATTTAGTCCTTAAGTACCCCCAACAGTGCAGGTTTTGGAGAAAACCAGAAACATTCACAGGGGAGTAAATTTGTGTTTTGACAGAGCTCATTAACTAACTCTGAGAATTTCCACAAACATGCATTGTTGGGGGTGCTTGATGATTGAGTTGAGAAACCCTGATCTAGAACATCATCTGATTTTCATTCAAGTCCTCAAAGTACATGAAGAAAGCCCAGTTAAAAAAATTAAAACTATATGTATGTATATTTATTCATGTATTTATTGGGAAAAATACATATTAACCAATAACACATCCACATGTGGCCAAACTATATGATCCCTTTGTGCAGCAATAATTTAACATTTGTGGTAACTGTTGATCATTCCCACACGTTGTCTCATCTTTTGGACGTTGCCTGTTTCCTCACCAGTGCCGCTTGTTTTAGGTCTCTCCACAACATTCTAGTTGGATTTCGGTCTTGTTTCCAATTAGAAAAGCGATGTGATTGCTTTTTATCCCAATTTCCACCACATTCCACCACAATTTCCATCCATTGCGATTGAGCTGTGATTGATTGGTTGTACAGTGCATTTGTGGTTTTGTCAGGAAAAGAAATGAGCAAGAAATTGCTAGTTCTAGTAAAATCACATAGTGGTGTGATTGCTATGTGATTTCCTTGCGCTCCTATACAAAGTACAGGGTATACAAAATATAGGAGCTGAATCACACAGAAAATGCGGCAGGTTGACAACTTCGCTCTTAAAAAAAATGTGTCACAAATGGATTGCACTAATGGAAATGGTTACTGCGGTTTCCATTAATTCTTACTGTACCTAGAGTTTTGTGATCCACTAGCGATTGGGATTGGATTGCAAAACGCTGGTAGTAAAAAAAGAGCCCTTCGGTCAGGATGTTTTACTTGGCCATTCCAGAAGTGTCACTTTATTTTTGTTTAACCATACTTTGATACAACAACTTGTGTGTTTAGGATTGTTGTTGTGTTGCTTGACCCACTGTCTCTTGCAAGTCATGGACAGAATGTATCTACACTTTCCTTTCACATTTTTCTGGTTTAGTTGAGAATGTATTGTTCCTGACAAGAGATGTGTTCAGACACATCTGAGAATAGAATTCAAAATTGTGCAATTGCTTTGACAAAACAACTGAAGTAGGTTAAGGTTGAAAGAAGACAAGTAGGAGCTCCTAAACCTAGAGGTCAGGCAAGGGAGGGAAGAGCTTAGGGTGACTGTGGTAAAAGAAGTGGTGTTCTCTCATGTTTGAAAAATGAAAGTAAGTAGAGCATGAATCCCTGTGGGGGAACAGAGAGAGCTTGATTCTTTATCGGACTGTAATAAAGTTGTGGTTGGCCAATTAATTAAGGCCTGTGGGAGTTTAAGAGTTGGGCAAGATAGATAGGAGGGATTAGAGTTTGTCTGGTGGGGGTAGGGGTAGGCAATATAGAGTCTATGAAAGGTAAACAAAGTAAACAAGTGCATTTTTGTAGCCAGGTAACACAGAGCAAACATATATCTTTTATCAACCAGTAGGATGTGATTTAAAAATATGATGGTGTTGTTTTTGAAAAGTATGAAGAAGTACAGATTTTCCTGAGCAGTCCTAGTATCTGGCGATGAGATGTCTCAAAGCCTTG
Organism: Hyperolius riggenbachi; assembly: GCF_040937935.1. Lineage (NCBI taxonomy): Eukaryota > Metazoa > Chordata > Amphibia > Anura > Hyperoliidae > Hyperolius > Hyperolius riggenbachi. The sequence goes on from NC_090656.1 coordinate 117,955,271, forward strand.
GCTAATAGTTTTTGAGGTCCTGATCACTGAGCTTGCTGTACCATGAAAGTGTAACTGTCGGGCATGAAATAAAAAATCAATTATTTATTTGTATCTGGTAAATAAGTACGGTAATAAGGATGATAACCAGGCAATCCTCCAAAAGTTAAAAATGACTATTAATTTTTTTGTTGATAAATGATTATTAGAGATGGGCCGAACGGTTTGCCGGCGACAGTCCCTGGCGAACATCAGCTGTTCACATTTGTGGCGGGTAGCGAACTAATAGGGCGGTTCGATCCGCCCCCTATACCTCGTCATTGAGCTAAAATTTCACCCCCTACAGTCAGCAGGCGCATGGCAGCTAATCAGACTGCACTCACCCACGGACCCCCGTCCCCCCCTATAAAAACGCAGCAGCGCCGGCCATTTTCTCAGTCTGGTGCTACTGCTATAGTGATTGGAAAGGAGAGACATTGCTGCAGAGACAGGGACAGTTAGCTAGGCACTTCTGTTTATAGATGATTCCTGAAAGCACCCCAAATCAAAAGCCCTTCTGAGGGCTCATATTGTTCTATTTGGTTTTTTTTTTTGTGTGTGTGTGAGACACTGGTCACACTGCACACAGTCATTGCTGGGCTGTGTAGTTCTATTATACGCTTCTATCTATATTGCAAGCAAGCCAACACACGGCCTATCATAAGCTGTGCTTACCTTGCTACTGTATCTGATATTGATATCTGTCTGAGAGGGTTACACACTGCATACAGGCCACAGTCAGTTTCTGGCCCTTGTAGTTCTACTCTACTCTTCTAACTATTGCAAGCAAGCCAGCACACCGTCTATCATAAGCTGTGCTTAGCTTTTAGCTTTCAACTGTATCTGCTTTTGATAATAGTCTGTGTGGGTTACACCATGCTTCCAAGCCAGGCCACAGTCACTGCTGGGCCTTGCAGTTCTACCATCCTCTTTTATCTATTACAAGCCAGCATACTGTGTATCATCAGCAGTGCTTAGCTTGCAACTGTATTTGTGATTGAAAGTACTATAGGATATCTCTGTGTGTGTGTTCAAGTACACAGCCCTTGCTCAAATGAACCCAAATTCGATTCGAGTGCAATCGAATCCAGGTCAGGGTCAAATCCGGATTCGGACGTGATCACGACCATAGAATATGATTCGAGTTCGCATTCAAGTTGTGATTACGAATTGAATCCGGATCACGAGTCATAACCACGATTGGCCTTAAAGCATCATGTTTTTTTTTAAAGGAAAACCACAATTAAATATATGTGCAGGTGTAATAAAAAAAAATAAAGGAAAATGTTTTTTCTGTATATGTTTGTTTATTCTTCTTCACCGTCTTCACCTTCTTCTTTTTCTTCTCTTCATCTTTTTCTTCACCGTCTTCTTTTTCTTTTTCACCATCTTCTTTCTCACCATCATCTTCGCCATCTTCTTCTTCACCACCTGGTTCTTCTTCTTCACCTGGTTCTTCTTCTTCATCTGGTTCATCTTCACTTGGTTTTTCATCTTCCTCTTTACCTGGTTCTTCTTCACCTGGTTCTTCTTCTTCATCTGGTTCTTCTTCTTCACCTGGTTCTTCTTCTTCTTCACCTGGTTCTTCTTCTTCACTTGGTTCTTCTTCTTCACCTGGTTCTTTTTCACCACCTGTTTTTTTTCTTCTTCTTCTTCTCCATCTTCTTCTTTATTTGTTTGTTCTTATTCTTCCTCTTGTACCCAACTTCCCTTACAGAATTGTTTTAAATTTTTTCTTGAACAGCATAGCTAAATTTGTGGTGTAATAGCTAGTGGTGGCATGCAGCACCTTATTCTGTGGACCCTGGCGGTGGGAGCACAGGCAGTAGGAGGCTAAAGCAGCAGCAGGAGGAGGAGGATGAGTGACATGTGGCAGCATTCAATGTAACAGGCCATGGCACCTAGCGTTGGTACCACGGCTGTAATAAACACCATAAAGCAGGAGGTTTTGGACAGCAGTCGTGAAGCCCACATTGTGTCCAATACACAATTTGGACAGCACAGTTTTCAACCCAGACACCTCAGAATTTTTTTTACAAGAAAATAAAGCTATTGTAATGGCATAATAGCTAGTGGCGCATGGCAGCAGCGCATAATTCTGTGAACCCTGGTGGTGGGAGCACAGACAGCAGAAGGTTAAAGTAGTAGCAGGAGGAGGAGGAGTAACGTATGGCAGCATACAATGTAATAGGCCATGGCACCTAGCGGTGGTACCATGGCTGTAATAAACACCATACAGCAAGAAGTTCCGGACAGCGGTCATGAAGCCCAAATCGTGTCCAATACACAATTGGGAGAGCACAGTTTTCAACCCAGACACCTCAGATTTTATTTTACACAAAATTAAAGCTATTGTAGTGGCGTAATAGCTAGTGGCGCATGGCAGCAGCGCATAATTCTGTGGACCCTGGCAGTGGGAGCACAGGCAGTAGGAGGTTAAAGCAGCAGCCGGAGGAGGAGGAGAGTAATGTGTGGCAGCATACAATGTAGTAGGCCATGGCACTTAACGGTGGTACCACGGCTGTAATAAAAACCATACAGCAGAAGGTTCCGGACAGCAGTCGTGAAGCCCACATTGTGTCCAATACACAATTGGGACAGCACAGTTTTCAACCCAGACACCTCAGAATTTTTTTTTACAAGAAAATAAAGCTATTGTAGTGGCGTAATAGCTAGTGGCGCAGGGAAGCAGCGCATAATTCTGTGAACCCTGGCGGTGGGAGCACAGACAGCAGGAGGTTAAATTAGCAGCAGCAGCAGGAGGAGTAACGTGTGGCAGCATACAATGTAGCAGGCCATGGCACCTAGCGGTGGTACCACGGCTGTAATAAACACCATATAGCAAGAGGTTCTGGACAGCGGTCGGGAAGCCCACATTGTGTCCAATATCAACGGCTGTAGTCGGCACCATCTGTTATAGACTCTTTTATTGTCAATTAAAAAGACACATGACAGCGAAATAGCAACGTTTCGGAGGACAACCTCCTTTCTCAAGCTCTATCAGTGTCTGCAATACATACATTTCACATTTCTTTATATAGCTACTAAGATGGAGAACTAACCAATCATATGTCCACTTCGCCCTGTGGCGACCAATCCCCGTCCACCTGAACCCGCGGACTTGATGGGGAACTTCTTACCAAAACTCAAATGGACATGCGTACAGATGGACGCGTCATCCTACGCAGCAGGGCGGAGATTCACGTGACCCGGAGCCGTGAATAACCAAACCGCCGACCAGTCATATGGAGGCAGCAGATGACATCACCCACTGGTCACGCCTACCGAGTGAAGCGGACCAGATGGGGAACTGCCTCACATATGGCCAAAATGTGGCCTCCTACTGGACTGACGTCTACAACCACGTGAGCGAAGATGTTCACCGCTCACGTGTGTTGTCGGCGTAAATAGCAACCAGGGACGCTTTCCGCCCCGCTGCATAGTAACAGAGCGCGCCATGTCGAGCAACTCATGCAGCAAGACGCTGCACTGTCAAAACATAAATAAACAGTACCAATCAATGTGGAGAGCACTAATAAATAACATTGTCTGAACGAGTCTCCCAATATTAATCTTATATACAAAAGTTAAACTATGTCCTAAGGTCCTATAGGAGTGGTGTCATATCATATTCTCTATTCAGACCCCTAGGGGATAGAGTATCTAACATACGTATCCATTTGGACTCACAATACAGTAGTTTCTTAAGTCTGTCACCCCCCCGTCTCAATGGCTTAATGTGTTCTAGAACTTGAGACCTAAGTTGGTTAACCAAATGTTTTGCCTGTACAAAATGAGAAGGGACAGCTAATTCTAGTGCTGGTTTTCTAATGGTACTTTTATGTGCTGAAATCCTATCTTTTAGTCTCTGTGTGGTCTGTCCAATATATAACAGACCACACGGACATTTTAGGGCATAGACTACATATTTAGTGTTACTGTCATATTGACCCTTAATAAAGAATTTTTTACCACTATGGGGATGGGTAACATAACTACCTTTAATCACACTATTACAATGTACACATCCTAAGCAAGGATATGTGCCATTGGGTCTGGTGGATCTATAGACATTTTTGTTAGTGGGACCCAAGTCTGCATGGACTAATTTATCCTTTAGTGTTGGTGCTCTTCTATAGGACATAAGTGGAACTGTCTGGAATTCATCAATTTGAGGGAAATTATCCCTCAACAGATGCCAGTTTTTTCGTATAACCCTCGCTATACCTTCACTGGCTACATTATACTGACTGACAAATGGAATTCTCTTGTTCTGTCCCCTCCTTCGATTAGTCCTGTCTGTTCTATCATTTTCATCAACCTGTTGTCTCGCCCAATCCAATAATGATTGGGGGTATTGTCTCTTTCTAAATTTAAGTTGCATTTCATCCAACCTATCCTGGCATATATTGTCATCATTAACTATACGTTTCACCCTTTGGAACTGACTCCCTGGGATAGATAGCTTAGTACCAGGGGGATGGAAACTGTCAAATGACAAAGTCGAATTCATGTCAGTCGGTTTGACGTAAATGTCAGTGGTCAATTTACCCTCATGTAGCCTAACCAGTACATCAAGATAGCTGACTTCTACCTCACTGTCATGGACAGTCAATTTAATGCTTGGACACTGTGCCTCCACCTCAATCACAAACTCCAATAAGCTCGAACGTGGCCCCACCCACACACAAAAAACATCATCAATATAACGCATCCAACATATAGCATTCTTCAAAAAAATTGTATTCGTGTATATAAATGCTTCTTCATATGCGTTCATAAAAATATTTGCGTAGGTAGGGGCCACGTTCGAGCCCATCGCCGTCCCTCTAAGCTGCAGGTAAAACTGTTCTTCCACCAGAAAATAATTACATGTTAGCAGTAGTTGTAACAACCCACATATAAATTTCCTCTGCGTTACAGAGTAATCTGATGCACACATAAGGATGTGTTCAACCGCCTCCACACCTCCATCGTGAGGGATGGAGGTGTAGAGGGATTCCACATCCATAGTAACCAGTAGGGCCCCTTTTGGAATTTCTGTAATTTTCCTTATTTCCTCCAAAAACATAGTCGTATCCCTAAGGTATGACTTTCCTGCTAAGACAAAAGGTCTCAAAACCTGATCTAAATATTTTGCTAGCGGGGAAAAAATGGAATTAATTCCAGCAACTATAGGGCGGCCAGGGGGGCGGGTTCTATGTTTGTGTATTTTAGGACAGATATAGAAAACTGGAATGATCGGGTGGTCCTGTATCAGATATTGTTTCAACTTGTCATCTATGACGTTCTCACAGTACGCTTGATGTACCAGTCTTTTAATGTTCTCAAAGAATTCTACAGTTGGGTCCACCGATAATTTTCTGTAGGTTGTGGAATCTGATAATAATCGATCAATCTCACTCCTGTAATAATCACTGTCCATAATTACCACCGCTCCCCCTTTGTCCGCCTGTTTAATTACAATGGATTTATCATCACAAAGTTCCTTAAGTGCTTGGCGTTGTTCCTGATCTAAATTGTGTCGAATATGACAATTAGGGCCCAAATTCGAATTTTTAAATATGCAATCCACTTCCTCCGTAACTTTCCTCACAAATTTGTCAATGATCTGACATGAGGGAGGGTTAAATTTGCTTTTCACAAATAGCTTGGTGTCCTTGAGTTTAAGCTGGTCTTTTTCAAAATTTTGGTGTTGAAAAAACACTCTCTCCTGAGGTTGGCTAAAAAAATATTTCAAACGGATCGCTCTAAAAAATCTATGCAGGTCTATGTCAAGATCAACCCGGTTAGGCCAATGAGTAGGTGCAAATGATAGTCCTTTTTCCAGAAGAGACTGTTGAGAAAAGGTAAGATGTTTCACCGATATGTTTACCACTATGGTTTCGACTGAGTTGCTCTCTGGCTGTTTGCTCTGGGCTGTCTGGATCGTGGTCTCAGGCGTTCTTTTATGTTTCCACCGCCTGCCCCCTCGACGATGTCTTCGCTGGACACATTGTCTGATGACGTGGTCTGTTCCAAAAAATCAGTAGATTCACCTTTCTGTCCCCTTTGACGGTATTCATATGGTTTTGTTTTTACTATCCTCCTTCTCTGAGGTCCAGGTCTCTGCCATTGGTAGACATAACCTGTCGTATAGTCTAAGGCGTCCCTCTGGAATTTTTCTCGTTTTATGTTCTGAATCTGTTTCTTATGTACTTCCAGGGTGTTGCCAAGGTCCACCACATATTTCGCATATTCATCCGTGGGAGTATTATCAAATAATCTCTGTTTCAAATCACTGATTTGTTTATCCAATTTCGGTATTTCCATCATAATTCTATCAATTGTTAACGTCATCGAGTCAAATGAGGCTTTGTTCCAGATCAATGACCATGTGTGGCAAAAGCCAGTATCAGTAGGGAACAGTAGTGGACTGACGTGGGAACGTAGGCCCCTAGGGATCCTTTTGTTCCTATGGTATTCTGCTAGTGTGGCAGCATGTAATTCCAATGAGATCTTCATTTTAGACACTTTTTCTAGTTGTCTCTTCACAGATTTGTCATCCACTGTAGATAAATATGTAACCTCTGTAGTGACCTGGGCCATGATCCTTGCCGTGTCCTCAGGTGTATAAGAGAAGATGAGCTCGTCCATCTGTAAATTCTCCATCGTGGAAACTGGGTGCAAGTCCTGTGCTGAAATCTTGCACAATCGTGTTTGAACAGCACCCCAGTTGTCTTCAAGGTCGATGTGCCAGACTAATGGAGATAGAGCACTCCTATTTCCCAAGTCATATCAACGGCTGTAGTCGGCACCATCTGTTATAGACTCTTTTATTGTCAATTAAAAAGACACATGACAGCGAAATAGCAACGTTTCGGAGGACAACCTCCTTTCTCAAGCTCTATCAGTGTCTGCAATACATACATTTCACATTTCTTTATATAGCTACTAAGATGGAGAACTAACCAATCATATGTCCACTTCGCCCTGTGGCGACCAATCCCCGTCCACCTGAACCCGCGGACTTGATGGGGAACTTCTTACCAAAACTCAAATGGACATGCGTACAGATGGACGCGTCATCCTACGCAGCAGGGCGGAGATTCACGTGACCCGGAGCCGTGAACACCAAACCGCCGACCAGTCATATGGAGGCAGCAGATGACATCACCCACTGGTCACGCCTACCGAGTGAAGCGGACCAGATGGGGAACTGCCTCACATATGGCCAAAATGTGGCCTCCTACTGGACTGACGTCTACAACCACGTGAGCGAAGATGTTCACCGCTCACGTGTGTTGTCGGCGTAAATAGCAACCAGGGACGCTTTCCGCCCCGCTGCATAGTAACAGAGCGCGCCATGTCGAGCAACTCATGCAGCAAGACGCTGCACTGTCAAAACATAAATAAACAGTACCAATCAATGTGGAGAGCACTAATAAATAACATTGTCTGAACGAGTCTCCCAATATTAATCTTATATACAAAAGTTAAACTATGTCCTAAGGTCCTATAGGAGTGGTGTCATATCATATTCTCTATTCAGACCCCTAGGGGATAGAGTATCTAACATACGTATCCATTTGGACTCACAATACAGTAGTTTCTTAAGTCTGTCACCCCCCCGTCTCAATGGCTTAATGTGTTCTAGAACTTGAAACCTAAGTTGGTTAACCGAATGTTACCATTAGAAAACCAGCACTAGAATTAGCTGTCCCTTCTCATTTTGTACAGGCAAAACATTTGGTTAACCAACTTAGGTTTCAAGTTCTAGAACACATTAAGCCATTGAGACGGGGGGGTGACAGACTTAAGATACTCTATACTCTATGTTAGATACTCTATCCCCTAGGGGTCTGAATAGAGAATATGATATGACACCACTCCTATAGGACCTTAGGACATAGTTTAACTTTTGTATATAAGATTAATATTGGGAGACTCGTTCAGACAATGTTATTTATTAGTGCTCTCCACATTGATTGGTACTGTTTATTTATGTTTTGACAGTGCAGCGTCTTGCTGCATGAGTTGCTCGACATGGCGCGCTCTGTTACTATGCAGCGGGGCGGAAAGCGTCCCTGGTTGCTATTTACGCCGACAACACACGTGAGCGGTGAACATCTTCGCTCACGTGGTTGTAGACGTCAATCCAGTAGGAGGCCACATTTTGGCCATATGTGAGGCAGTTCCCCATCTGGTCCGCTTCACTCGGTAGGCGTGACCAGTGGGTGATGTCATCTGCTGCCTCCATATGACTGGTCGGCGGTTTGGTGTTCACGGCTCCGGGTCACGTGAATCTCCGCCCTGCTGCGTAGGATGACGCGTCCATCTGTACGCATGTCCATTTGAGTTTTGGTAAGAAGTTCCCCATCAAGTCCGCGGGTTCAGGTGGACGGGGATTGGTCGCCACAGGGCGAAGTGGACATATGATTGGTTAGTTCTCCATCTTAGTAGCTATATAAAGAAATGTGAAATGTATGTATTGCAGACACTGATAGAGCTTGAGAAAGGAGGTTGTCCTCCGAAACGTTGCTATTTCGCTGTCATGTGTCTTTTTAATTGACAATAAAAGAGTCTATAACAGATGGTGCCGACTACAGCCGTTGATATGACTTGGGAAATAGGAGTGCTCTATCTCCATTAGTCTGGCACATCGACCTTGAAGACAACTGGGGTGCTGTTCAAACACGATTGTTCACATTGTGTCCAATACACAATTGGGACAGCACAGTTTTCAACCTAGACACCTCAGAATGTATTTATTTTTTTTATAAGAAAATAAAGCTATTATAGTGACGTAATAGCTAGTGGCGCATAGCAGCAGTGCATAATTCTGTGGACCCTGGTGGTGGGAAGCCACCACCACTCCTACAGCCACTACACATCAAGTGTTGCAGGGGTTATTCACACATGTTTTTGGTGACTTTACTACAGCCATTATTGTTACAAGACGAATGCACTAAGGATGTTACACCAACATATTTCTGAGTTAGGCATCACTACACACATGGACAACGTAAGGTGTGAGGATGATGATGAACTACCTGTGGTTGGTGCAGTTTTAGAAGTGTCTGATACAAGCAAAGCTATGGATAATGATGATGATGTGTGCATGGATGCCACGTGGGTGCCCATAAGACAAGATGAACAGGGGGACAGTTCAGAGGGGGAGACAGTGAGGAGGAGGAGACTAGTTGATGTAAGCAAAGTCAAAAGTATATTACTCTGCACTATCTCACTAAACTTAAAAAATGTGTACACATAGAAGGTGATATCCTTTGTTGGGGCACTATGGAGCTGCTTCTCACTGGGTGGTTCCAGATCCAGATGCTGAAGATAGTGAAAAAAGAAAAAGAAGCGCTCTAATAGTGCATTAACTTCTTTTTAATGAAATATGCAATAAAGTATTGCACTTACATTGAGGTTTCTTTAAAACAAGCGTGTATGTGGCCTGCCCTCGATCCTTCCTCTAAGCCACGGTCTGGCCAGGACCCGGGGCCGTTCTGATGTATCTCCACGATGTCCTCTCTACACCCCCACGGGTCCTCACAATTCAACTCTTAAGTATTCGGCTGGGACACCCATCGCATATGCTTGAGGAGGAAGAGGCAGAACTGCCTCTTCTTCCTCAAGCATATGCGATGGGTGTCCCAGCCGAATACTTAAGAGTTGAATCAAACAGCTCGTGGCAGTGTCCGACGGCATCTATTGCCACCCAGGGTCAGCCAGCCAACATGCCCTTCAACACCAGCTGCTGCCGCCACCACCAAAATGCCATTATCCCAGAGCTCAACAGTGTGGCATTTTTTTTTTTGTGTCTCTGCCTCAGATTACAGCGATGTCATCTGTACTATCTGCCACCAAAAACTCCAAAAAGAGAAAAAAGCAGCACCCACGTAGAGACAAGCAGGGATGCTCGGATACCCCTTTTTATTATTCGAGTTAGGTCGAATTCGAATAGTAAATTATTCGAGGTCGGTCGAATATTCGAGTCGAATATTTTTTACTATTCGATTCGACCTCGAAATTCGAGCTCACTATTCGAGTCAGTATTCAAGCTCATTATTCGAGCTGACTATTCGAATTGGCCTTAAATAGCTTCCAACACTTGTTTTGGGGGTGAATGATGCAAGAAACATCTTTTTTTCCAAGTAACAACAGCAAGTGATTATGTGGGGATGTTCCTTTAAAAAAAAAAAAAAAAGGTGGAAAGAGAAGTTGTGTCCAAAATTCTGTTCAGTACTGTATACTTCTTCTCCTCCTCCTCCTCCTCCTCCTCCTCCTCCTCCTCCTCCTTCTTCTTCTTCTTCTTCTTCTATATCTTCTTCTTCTTCTTCTATATCTTCTTCTTCTTCTTCTATATCTTCTTCTTCTTCTATATCTTCTTCTTCTTCATCATCTTCTTCATCTTCTTCTTCTTCATCTTCTTCATCTTCTTCTTCATCTTCTTCATCTTCTTCATCTTCTTCTTCATCTTCTTCTTCATCTTCTTCATCTTCTTCTTCATCTTCTTCATCTTCTTCTTCATCTTCTTCATCTTCTTCTTCATCTTCTTCATCTTCTTCTTCATCTTCTTCTTCTTCTTCTTCATCTTCTTCTTCATCTTCTTCATCTTCTTCTTCATCTTCATCTTCTTCTTCATCTTCATCATCTTCTTCATCTTCATCATCTTCATCTATATCTTCTTTTTCTATATCTTCTTCTTATTATTATTTTTCTATTTCTTCTTCTTCTTTTTCTATATCTTCTTCTTCTTCTCCTTCATCTTCTTCTTCTTTTTCTATATCTTCTTCTTCTTCTATATCGTCTTCTTCTTCTTCACTTATTTCTCTTCTATATATTTTTTTTTTAAAGAAATGCAGCTATTTTTGAGCGTAATAGCTGGTGGCGCATGGTGGAAGCGCCATTGTATGTGCTCCCTGGCAGTGGAAACACACAGACAGCAGGAGGTAAATTCAGCAAGAGCAGCAGCAGGAGGAGGATGATTGTGTGGCAGCAGGCAGTCAATGAGGCAGGCAGCGAGACATAATAGGCTGTGGTACCTAGCGGTGGTACCAGGCCGTAAATACACAGCATGAGGTTCCAGACAGCGGTCGTGAAGCCCACATCGTGTCCAATACACAACTGGGACAACACAGTTTTCAAACCGGACACCTCAGAAAAATTAAACCTTTTTTATTTTTTAATGGTTTATTTTTTTTTTTTTTACAGCAAATTACACATATAGCTATTGTTGGACGTAATAGCTGGTGGCAGAGTGGCAGCAGAAGGTAAATCTGTGTACCCTGGGAGTGGGAAACACAGCAGACAGACAGCAGCAGCAGCAGGAGGAATGGAGGAGTAGTGTGAGTGTGGCAGCAGGTAGGTAGGCAGCGTGACATAATAGCCCTGGTACCTAGCGGTGATACCAGGGCTGTAAATAAACACAACAGGAGGTTCCAGACAGCGGTCGTGCAACCCACATCGTGTCCAATACACAACTGGGACAACACAGTTTTCAACCCGGGCACCTCAGAAAAATTAAACCTTTTTTTTTTTTTAATGGTTTACTTTTTTTTTTTTTTTGACAGCAAATTTAACATATAGCTATTGTTGGATGTAATAGCTGGTGGCAGAGTGGCAGCAGAAGGTAAAATCTGTGTACCCTGGCAATGGGAAACACAGACAGACAGCAGAAGGGCAGTACACAGCAGCCCATTGTAGGTGTAAAATGTGTGGCTACAGGCGACGTAATAGTCAAACTGAACCAGGCTGGCTTAGTAGTGAGCAGGAGCCAGGAGGTGGTAAAGGGTGGTAAGGCATATTAACAATGGTTCCGGCAGCCAGTTCATGTCCCCCTCTCGCCGACAACAGGGGCCAGGAACTCGCCTTCCACCCACGCCTGGTTCATCTTGAGAAACGTCAGTCTGTCCACAGACTTGTGAGACAGACGTGAGCGTTTCTCGGTGACCACGCCACCAGCTGCACTGAAGCAGCGCTCGGACAGCACGCTGGAAGGGGGACAGGACAGCACTTCCAGGGCGTACTGCACCAGCTCGCTCCAGATCTCCAGGCGCTTGACCCAATACTCCATGGGATCAACAGGGGCATCGCTGTCAAGGCCGCTGTAGGACCCCATATAGTCAGCCACCATGCGGGTCAGGCGCTGGCTGTGACCGGAGGAGGATGCTGCTGCATGCACCTCCTCTCTAGTCACTGCTGGAGCCTCTACAGTCCTGTAGAGCTCGTTGCTGAGAGACAGCAGGTCTGTGGGGCGCTTGCTGCTGGATGCAGGCACCTGCTGCTGCCTCTGTGCTGGCTGGACAGTGGGGGTGGAAGGCTGGGGGAAGGCTTCCTCCAAGCGCTCAACAAAGGCCTGCTGCAAGCTCCTTATTTGTTGCGCTGGGTCTCCTCCTGCAGGAGGCAGGAACTGGCTCAACTTCCCCTTGAGGCGCGGGTCCAACATCATGCTGATCCAGATGTCCTCCCTCTGCTTCATCTGGATCACCCTGGGGTCCTTGCGCAGGCATGTCAGCATGTGCGCTGCCATTGGGAAGAGGCGGGCCACGTCTGCTGGCACATCGACGGCAGTGCTGTCCTCATCCTCCTCCTCTGCCGCCTCATCCTCTTTCCACCCCCGCACCAACTCAGCTGCACTGTGCTGATCCCCCTCATCAGCAGCAAGGTCAGGGACCTCCACCAAGTCCTCCTCCTCCTCCCCCTCAGAGGTGAACTGTGCAGCTGCATGCCGCTCCTGCTGGGCCAAGGCTGCCGCTCCCTGTTCCAGCAAAGCATTGAGGGCCCTGTTCAGCAGACAAACCAGGGGCACCCACTCGCACACCATAGCATGGTCCCTGCTCACCATGTTGGTGGCCTGCAGAAAGGGAGCCAGCACTAAGCACACCTGCTGCATGTGCCCCCAGTCGTCATCGGAGACGATGGACGGGATGTTGCTGGTCTTGTCCCTTTTCTGAGCAGCGGACACAGTGGCCAGGGCAAGGTACTGGTTGACAGCGTGCTTCTGTTCAACCAGACGCTCCAACACCGCCAGGGTGGAGTTCCAGCGTGTTGGAACGTCAAGGATCAGCCGATGGCGTGGCAGCTCCAGCTCCTTTTGCACGTCTTCCAGGCTCGCAGAGGCTGCAGCCGAGCACCGGAAGTGACGCACAACATTCCTTGCCGTTTCCAGCAGTTCGCCCATCCCCTGGTAGGTGCGCAAGAACTTCTGCACCACCAGGTTCAGCACGTGGGAAAGACAGGGGATGTGGGTCAGGTTTCCCCTGTCTATTGCGGCAACCAGATTGGCTCCATTGTCGGCCACCACCTCTCCGACTCTGAGGCCTCTGGGGGTCAGCCAAATCCTCTCCTGCTCCTGGAGTTTGGCCAACACATGGGTTGCCGTCAGTTTGGTCTTCCCAAGGCTGACCAACTGCAGCAGCGCTTGGCAGTGGCGTGGCTTTACGGTGTTGCTGAGGTGGGGGGTTTGGCCAGGTGTGCCGGAGGATGGCAGAGGATCGGAGGAACCTGCTGCAGTTCCCCTGACCCTGCGGGGTGGCACCACCCACTGTGTTGCTGCTGCTGCTCTGCCCGCTGCTGCTCTCCCATCCTCACCCCCTTCCACCAAGCTGACCCAGTGGACAGTGAAGGACAGGTAGTGGCCTGTCCCGAAGCAGCTGCTCCAGGAGTCCATGGTGACGTGGACCCTTTCACCAACCGCGTGCTCCAGCCCTCGCTCCACATTGGCCATGACAAAGCGGTGCAGTGCAGGCATGACCTGGCGGGTGAAGAAGTGTCTGCTGGGGAGCTGCCAGTCTGGGGCTGCACAAGCAAGCAGCACACGCATGTCGCTCCCCTCCTGCACGAGCGTGTACGGCAGGAGTTGGGAGCACATGGCCCGTGCCAGCAAGCCGTTCAGCTGACGCACGTGACGGCTGCTGGGAGGCAGAGCCCTAACCACCCCCTGGAAGGACTCACTCAAAAGGCTCTGGCGGTGCCTTTTGCTAGCACGGGAACCAGCGGAGACAGCAGAGGAGGCCACTGAGAACTGGCTGCCAGAACAGGCCACAGTGTCAGCGGCAGGAGTTGCAGAGGGGGGAGGAGCAGTGCGTTTCCTCACTCCTGCTGGTGCTGCTGGAGGAGCAGGAGGGCGGGTGGCTGCTGTTGCTGCTGCTGCTGCTGAAGGCTGTGCAGTGATGGGTGTGGTGCCACTGCCAGCACCAGATGCCTTCAGCCTCTGGAACTCCTCATTCTGGCGGTAATGTTTAGCAGCAAGATGGTTGATGAGAGAGCTGGTGCTGAACTTTAAGGGGTCTGCACCTCTGCTCAACTTCCGCTGACAGTGGTTGCAAGTGGCGTACTTGCTGTCAACTGTGGGCATGGTGAAAAATTGCCAGATTGGTGACAAGAAAAGCCCCCTACGGCCTGGAGCCGCTGCTGCCTGTCTCCCTGTGGTGGTTGGGGGGGGGGGGGGGGGGGGGCTTGGGTGCGGCTGGTGGTGGTACTGGCAGATGCTGCTGCTGAGCCTGAGACACCAGCAGGCTGTGGGACGGTGCCTACTGCTGCCAATGCTTGCAATGATGCGCCTCATTGCAAGGCCCACAAGCGCATCCTCCTCCTCCTCCTCAGAGCTGCTGATGATGACATCCCCAGGTGATGGTGGTGGCGGCACCCAGTCTTTGTCTGTCACCACGTCATCATCATCATCATCATCCTCCCCCTCCTGAAACATGTCCTGCTGGGATGATAACCCCCCAAACTCCTCTCCTGATGCATGGATGGGCTGCTTGACTGTCGCCACAGTCTTGCTGTCCAATCCCTCATCTCCCAAAGTGCCCATCAGCATCTCCTCCTCCAAATCGCCAACAACAGCAGACAATTGACTCATGATGCCTGGGGTCAAAAGACTGCCGAATGACAGATCGCCAACTGACGATGAACTGGCCTCCTCCCCAGGCCCTGCTGGGCGGCTGCTGCGAACAGGGGTGGTGGTGGTGGTGGTGGTGGTGAGGGTGTAGGCCTCGGATGCAGAGCTGATGGCGGGCTGCTCATCCTCCGTCATCAGTTGCACCACAGTGGCTGCATCCTTTTCCTCAATGGGACGTTTTCGACCTGGCTGGAGGAAAATAGGAGCAGGTACTACACGCTGCTGCTGCTGTGTCTCTGCAGCGTGAGTTGCTCCTGCTGGGCGGCGCCCAAGGCGTCCACGGCCAGTGGCTATAGGCGGAATGTTAGCCACTGACGCAGCTGCTGCAGCTGCGGAACTGTGCATGGTGGCGCGGCCGCGGCTTGCCACAATGCTGCTCCCTCTCCTCCTGATTCCCTTGCTGCCCTTCCCCTTGCCCAAACCGCACTGGCTGCCACTTCCAGACATCTTAAATGTTTTGGGCGTAAACAAAAAAGTTTTTTAAAAGGGCGGGTGAAAAATTGGGGTACTTTAATGGAGTGGGTTGGTGGGTGAGGTGACACTAATCACTAAGTGATTAGATCGCTAAGTGATTACTAGTACAGTACAAATACAAAATACAATAATTAGGAATCAGTAAGTGTGAACAGTGAACAGTGAGTGTGTCCCCTAGTACACTAACTAGAAAATACAATAATCAGTAGTAATCAGATTCAGTAGAAGGAAATAGAGTGTGTGTACACTACAGACAGTGCACGCACACACACACGCAGGAGCTAGCCTATGAACAGTGACTGAGTGTCCCTCCCTAGTACAGTAAGAACTAGAAAATACAATAATCAGATTCAGTAGTAATCAGATGATTCAGTAGAAGGGAATACTGTGTACTTGTGCAGACAGTGCACGCACACACACACACGCAGGAGCTATGAACAGTAACAGTGAGTGTCCCTAGTACAGTATACAAAATACAATAATCACTCAGTAAGTAAAGGACAAGACAGGGTAGAATAAACAGCAGAAACACTAGTATAGATCAGAAATAAACTAACAGAGGACAGGAGGACAGTTGCCCACACAGGCAAGGCCCTGAGGCCTAAAGCTGTGTAAGCTTGCCTGCAGCAGCTGCCTGTCTCTATGTAACACACAAGCTACTAACTAAAATACAATCTCTATCTAGCTAACAACAATATAGGTGTATAGAGCAGGTGTATGTGAGCAAAAACGCTAGGTAGTTGACCACTATAGAGCACTTGCTAAGCCAAAGCACAAAGGAGCAGATCTCTCTCTGTACAAAGTCAGGCAAGGACGGAAAAACCGAACATGGCGGCCGCTATTTATAGGGTAGGGGCTGGCCAGGGTCCCCCTCTGTGATTGGCTGCCGTCAGAGGGCCTGGGAGCCCTCTGATTGGCTCTAAGGACATCAATCTGGGCTATGACGCTATTCGAGCTCGGTATTCGAGCTCGAATAGCGCTGTTTGCTCGAATAGTGAGTGGGCTGTTCGAGTTCACTCGAATAGCCCATTCGAATAGCTGCAGCTATTCGAGCTCGGTATTCGAGCTCGAATAGCTGAAAAAGAGCTTGAATATTCGAGCTACTCGAATATTCGAGCTCTGCTGAGCATCCCTGGAGACAAGTGCCTTATGAAGGCACTTAATATCCCATCACAAACACCAATGGGAGGAGCACATGAGGAAAAGCAGCACACAAAGGCAAAGCCACCCTCTGCCTCCTCGTCCTCCTCCAGGTGCAGCATCTTCAGCCGCTTTATCCTCTGCTGCCCTTGCACTTTCACAGCCTCCCTCCTCCACTCCGCCTCTCACCTTGAACAGTTCCTGCTCCTCTGCCCACAGCAGCCAAGTGTCAGTTAAGAAAATATTTGAGAGGAAGAAGCCAATGTCTGCCAGTCACCCCCCTGCCCGGTGTCTGACAGCTGACTTGTTGGAACTGTTAGCCCACCAGCTGTTACCATACAAGCTGGTGGACTGTGAGGCCTCCAAAAAATTGTGGCGATTGGGACACCACAGTGGAAGATACCAGGCTGCAATTATTTTCCCAAAAAGGCGATACCCAAACTGTACTCTACTTACACTACCTGATCGATGTATACACACACAAGATGTTTTAAAGAACTTCATGTCTCTAATTTAGCAATACAATGTGATATCTGCCCTTTAGGGACTTTAACTCTACTCTGGGTCAAATACGTAATTTTCCGAGGTACTTTTGGAATGTATCCCTAAAATCAAAATGTAAGTGTGTAATGTAAGTAGAGCACCTATGTATTTACATATATATATATATATATATATATATATATATATATATATATATATATATATATATATATATATTTTTTATTTTTTTTCTGAGATAGTATAGCTGACAGCTCTTCTTTAAGACCTTAGGCCTAAGGAAATGCTGAGGAGCATTTTTTTCTAGTTGATTGTGATGTGTCGGTTGGCCAGAAGAACATCAGCAGTTTTAGTCTTCTCTCCCTGGGAAAATAACACGTATAAATTCACATGGGTCAAGATAGGCAAAGAAAACAAAAAGCAAGGTGGTGTAAGGCAGGGCCCTCACTTATCTATTTTCATGCGTGTTTTCTACATCTACACAGAAAAAAATGCATTCAATCTGAGTACCAAAATTAATCAATGGCCAAGTTCACACTTTAATTCGTTTTTCATGCAGAGAAAGTACTACAGCATAATTCTGCACATTGTGTGCATTTTCTCTATCAATTACATTTTTCTGCATACAAACGCACATGGTTGAGAGAAAATGCATGCAAATGTGCATAGGAAACTGAAAATTGGAGTTGAACTCTTTCACAGGACAGATGGAAACATAGAGAAATGCACCCTGTATGTTTTTAGAGAGTTTACCCTTTCTAAATCCCCCACATCTGTGACTAAGCACAAGTAAGTGGTAATTTGTTCCCACAGCTGTATCACTGACAGCCACGGCAGAGAGCTCATTTGTAAACACAGGATATTAACAATATGTCTGCTCCCATGAAAGCAGGAAGTAGACAAACTCTAGATTTATTGCAGGATTTGTATCAGCAGTAACAAAGAAATGTTTCTATTTAAAGGTTATTATGCTGTTGCTTATCCTTTAGAGCAGAGAGGAAGTTCTGAGTTCAGGCCCGCTTTCATGCTTGAAGTGTTAGAAATTTTATCTGACATCTCAGCTATATATCCATGGTGGGCTACTTATATGGATACACCTGTAACGGTTGGGTGTTATAACTCAGACGTCTGATTATTAGGTGATCTGCAGTATCACCAATAATACAGACACTATACCAGATTATCAGGTGATCTGCAGGTAAGGTACTATCAGTACACTGACTGCATAGTTTTGGACAAACCTTCCCAGAGGAGCTGGGGAAGGTACTAACAGAGATAGTACAATAAATAGTAATGCTGGTCTCTACCAGGGGAGTTGGTAAGAGACCAAATAAGGAGTCAGACTGATAACAACACAGACCTCTTTCCAGAAGGGCTGAAAAGGTCTAACTAGGAGATAAATAGAAATAGCCTGACAAGTCCTTAAGGGCCGGTAAGGAACTAGTTAACCAGATAGCTAGGGTAGCTAGGCTAAACCTTCCCTGAGGAGCTGGGAAGGTAATACAAGTGACTAGGATAGTTTTGGCTAGAGCTTTCCAGAGGAGCTGGAAAGGTACTATCGGTCACTAAGCAACACCTCACCAGTGGCAAGGGCCCACTGATGAGTAGAGAGGTCAGACAGGCAAGGATCGGCAACAGAGAGGTAAGTAGCAGTACAGAATCGTGAGGCAGAAGAGTAATCAGAAAACAGGCAGAGGTTCTGCAACGATAGGCAGATAGGCAGTAGTACAGAATCAGTAAGTGAATGCGAAGTCAAAGTATAGCCAGAGTCATACACAGGTAATCAATAACAATAATAAACAATAATCCTAGTCTTGTGTGAAATCCCTGGTTTCCTCCCAGATCAAAGCACACCGGATACTAGTCTAAGGTCTGAGCGCTAACACAAAGTATTCACGACAGCAGACCCCGAGCAAATGCCGGGCAGAGGCTTAAGAAGCAAAGAGAGACTCCCAGCCACTCCCAGCTCGGATTTCCGCCAATCCGAGCAGTGAGAGTCATCCGCGACGTCAGCCGACCGGCAGGTCAGCTGACGCGCCTTCTGCCCGCATAAAGGTCCTGTCTCCGCGTGCGCCAGCACGAGACAGAGACCCTATGAACTGAAGACAACACCGTTCCCGGCATACTAGACGCCAAAGGAATGGATGAGACCTGAGAGATAGGGAGAAAGGCGGCTGCAGACACCCCCTGTGTGTCAGCAGCCGCCGAATCCGCAGTTGTTACAACACCTTAATAACATGGGAATGGTTGGTGATATTAACTTCCTGTTTGTGGCACAATAGTGTATGTGAGGGGGAAAAACTTTTCAAGATGGGTGGTGACCATGGCGGCCATTTTGAAGTCGGCCATTTTGAATCCAACTTTTGTTTTTGCAATAGGAAGAGGGTCATGTGACACATCAAACTTATTGGGAATTTCACAAGAAAAACAATGGTGCGCTTGGTTTTAACATAACTTTATTCTTTCATTAGTTATTTACAAGTTTCTGACCACTTATAAAATGTGTTGAATGTGCTGCCCATTGTGTTGTATTGTCAATGCAACCCTCTTCTCCCACTCTTCACACACTGATATCAACACCGCAGGAGAAATGCTAGCACAGGCTTCCAGTATCTGTAGTTTCAGGTGCTGCACATCTCGTATCTTCACAGCATGGACAATTGCCTT